>NC_090732.1:145102017-145104517 GCF_036898095.1 Palaemon carinicauda | reverse complement strand
TATATATAGAATAATACTAATACTATACTGCATGCTGTCTTACTTTTCTTTCAACTATCCCTTTACCTGTTTTTATAAGAGAATGAACAAACATGTTGCAATGCCAAGGCAAAACTGGCTCTGTTCGCCCTCTTGTGTTTCAGTAGCCTATTACTGTTGCGATTAATATCAAAGCATCGAATAGTGAACTGGCATAGGATGAAAATGATAAATATAAGTCTACATTTGTCATTACTTAATCAAAGTGCAATACAGTGCAGGACAAAGGCATCAGACATGCAACTATTCTTGTCTGGAGATTGTCTAAAGAGAGGTATATTAACAGCACTTATTTGATTGTTGTAAAGAAGAAATTCGTAATTCTGAACTGCAAGTCCAGACTGACTAACTTAGGGCTACGCTAAGTGAAAAGAACTTATTTATCTCTCCGGTTTCCCATTAGGGAGAGAGAGAGAGAGAGAGAGAGAGAGAGAGAGAGAGAGAGAGAGAGAGAGAGAGAGAGAGAGAGAGAGAGAGACCCTATATCAGGGGTTTTATCTATATGATGATGTTTAAAGATTGGTTAGGTTCCATAGCGTCCAACTACATAGGTCATTGACACTAGGTGGCGTCAAACTGCCAGAGTCACTGACGCTTTAAGGTAGAGTGAAACGCAGGAAAGAAAATATTTAATCATCATATCATATCCCTGAAGAGAGAGAGGATTTTGGAAAGTTTATGTCAACGGATTTTTTTTCAACTCAAAATTTCTGATATTTTTCAACTCAAAATTTCTGATATTATGTAAATTCATGAGAAATTCGACATCATTGTATTTTTAAACACTTATTTTAGGAATTAGAATTACTTTCACAATAAAAAAATCCAAAATATTTTTCTCAATGGTTCCCAATTGTTATTTTAATGAATATTTAGTTGTATCAAGTTGAAAACCTTATTTTCCATTATATTTCTCTAATTCCGCTGTAAGTCTCCGGACGAGTTGTTCAAGATTTCCTTTGAAACTCCGGAAGAAATAAGCTTGGAAGTGATCATTAAAGAAAATGTATGATTATGATTTCTAGATACAACATTCAAAATATTAAGTGGGTATCTTTTTTTTGCACAGTAATTAATTCCCTTAATCCAGATATTGCAGTAAAGATCAACTAATGCATTTATTTCTATGTTAAGCATAGGAGAGAGAGAGAGAGAGAGAGAGAGAGAGAGAGAGAGAGAGAGAGAGAGAGAGAGAGAGAGAGAGGACCTGTTTTTTAATACAGAAACGCTCGGTTGGTACTTTACATGATGGTTTGGTTATAACGCCAGAATCAACCTGTCGTCTCGAAAGGGAGTACTGTAGTAGATATGAGGACTTTTTACCTAATACCTACATACTATATTTCAAAAGTTCGAAGAATAAAGGCACCAGATGTTATGACAACAAAAATGCACGTCGTTCCTGAGGTCTACTGGGAATATTAACGACTCATAAATCTTCCAAACGACCTCAAGAGTCTGGAAACTTAATCGAGTTATTGAACAAGCAATGGGTTTTGAGGAAGTTGGGAAGATACCCGAAGAATCAGGCGTCCCAGATGAGGGTGCACTTACTTATATCATTGCCACAAAATCTTTATTACGTCGGTCTGGATCATAGTAAAAATGAGTTTATTTCCTGCAAAATCAAATTTCATATGTGTATATATATATATATATATATATATATATATATATATATATATATATATATATATATATATATATATATATATATGTATATATATATAAAATCAAACATTGAATTTATCAAGTGTCATCCGTTAGTCTTTTGATTTCTTGGTTTTTCAGTTCTTGTCGATTGTCATTTTTTTTCACTTCATAATAATTGATTCAATGTCTTTACATACAAAGAAATTCGCTTTAAGTTAAGAAACAATATTTCTTGCGAGTATATCAGCATCTACTACATATCTGCGTTTTTGTTCACAGATTACAATACTTAATTGCGTTTATATGAGAATTCACTCATTCTATTTGATAAGACTTGTTAAACTTGTATTCTGGGATGTTTTTAATGTCACTGAAAAAGACTTTAATGAAGAGATTTCATATAATATTGATTACTGGGAGATTAAATTGACCTCGCTTTGCAGATTTAAAAGCTAATGATCAGATATTAAAACTTATTTGGCAGAGATCATATCAAAGTTTAAAATATCGCTAATAGTATCTAAGAACAAAACTTAATCAATTTTGTAGATTATTAAACGGGTAAAAAGATTGTTATCAGTCGTATTTCATTCACATTAACTTCCTGAAACCCGAAAAGAATGCTGTTAGTCCAGCTGCTATATCATCAGGTTATTGAAATAATATTAAAGTCTGTTATTACTCAATTTTCGTAATATCAGAATAAAGAAATTGCTATGATGACGTGCTAATAGTTCGCTTATTGCAATATCAAAATATCATAATCCCATAGAAGGTTGCTGTTTTTTCGATCACGATAAAATTATGT
>NC_090732.1:145064517-145084517 GCF_036898095.1 Palaemon carinicauda | reverse complement strand
CCAGGTCAGCAATCCTTCCTTTTCAAGGTCGGGTCAACAGGTTCTTGCCACAAAATGTGGAGTCATGGATTTCATCCGTTGATGCCCATTTAAATGCCAAACAAATCGTAGACCCTTTTGTACAATTACAAGAAGCTAAAAGTTTTATAGATTTTTCTAAGGGGGATGCGAGTGCGTATTTAAGAGGTGTTTCATTTCAAGAAGCAGTTACTTGGGATGATTTCAAAGTTAGGTTATGCGCAATCTATGGGGGTGAGGAAGCCTTGGATGTAGTATTGACGTTACGAAATACACTTAATCAATCCACTATGAATCGGCTTAATGTTATTGAGAGAGCAGCTCTCATAGCTGATAGGCATAACGAATATCAGGACATTTTAGGTAATTCCACTTGGGTTACTAACGATAACATCTCCGTGAAAGTTTTTTACGATTAATGTATTTAACTTGCATGACACTTATGTTGCCTGAAGCTTTAGTGCGGTGTTTTGATAAGAAGTTAACGCCTGCAAGTACGGAATTGGATGTCTATAAACAGATAAAGAAACACATGTCCAAGTGTCCAGATCTCGATCCCGTGTTAACTCAAGTTTTTGCAAAGAATGAAACAAAACCACAAACAGTGAACGTAGTTAGCAGTCCAGTAGCGGGAATGACGTGTTATAACTGCAAACGTCAAGGTCACATAAGCGCAGACTGCAGAACGAAATTTTGCTCAATTCACAACACTGCAACGCATTCATAGTCAATGTTACTCGCGTAAGACACAACAATATCCCAGAAATACACAGTCAATTCCACAGTCAGTTCCATATGGAAATAAAAAGAAAAATCCTCATTTTAACAATAAGAAGAAACAACCAAAAGTCAATGCAGTTCAGAGTCCAAAACAAACAAACACTTCTTCAAATATCGCTGAGCCTGGGCCGTCAAACCAGACCTCGCAAGGTCAGACTAATTTTCAGAATGTGCAGAGCAAAGCAAATACCACATAGTTAACTCTAGAGGGGAAGAGAGTGATGTTGGGTCAAGGTCATTCATGTCAACATCAATAGTATTGAATAATCAATTTAATGTTTTATCAGATAATTGTGAGACAATAGATTTTCCTATGAAACACACGGCCGAATTAAGTAAAACAGTGCATGCTCCCGTAGATTTGCAACGAATTCATACAATAATAAGCCAAAATGAGTTACGGCCAACCTTATATGCTGTAAATTTAGAACACAAATCCTTTACGTTATTTTTTGACTCTGGTAGTCCACGTAATATCATGGATTTGAAGACACATCATTTGTTGTTTTCGAACTTTCCGATTGAAAAATCAGGAATTAGACTTTTAGGTATAGGAAATAATGAATTAAACGTCACAGGCATAACTCATGTTCAGTTCAGAGTCGGTAATCGCACGTTTGACGATACATTTGTTGTTGTAAAAAACATTAATATGTATCCAGCTGTAATTATAGGATACCCATCTATGGGAAATCAAAACACTATCTTAGCTCCTGCCAAGCACGACGTGTATATCAAAGGGAAATTCTATAAGTCTTCTAATACCTTAAAATCAGTTTTGGATAAAAAGGAGACGACAAATGTAACTGTAACGTACGTTGAAGAACCAATAACTTGTCTCACTAATAAAGAAATAATATACGCGACCCAGCAGAATTCTCGTTCACCCGTAATATCATCTTGCACGCAATCTATCGAACCAAACATACCTTCGAATTTAATAGTGCAAATAAAGAAAACACTACCGGGATCTGAAATATTAATCCTTTCCGATACTTTGAAAACTAACGAAGTCTGTAATCATTTAAATAACACTTTAGTCATTCACAAAAATCAACATATCTTGGATGTAGAAGTTTATAAACATCGTATTCTTACCGTTGCTGAAATCAATCACTCTCAATCAGTTGCGGATGAATCCCTTTTGCGATCTATTAAAAATAAAATCAATAAGGACATTCAAGACGAAGAAATTCAGCAGAAAATTTTTGAACTTTTAACTAAATATCATGATGTTTTTTCCACTACGGATGGATCCTTAGGAAAAACAGATGTGATCGAGCATCAAATAAGGTTAAAGGACAAGCAGAAAATTATATATGTACCCTCGTACAGACTCCCTATGAAATTCCAGAATGAAATAAATGATGAAGTAGGTAAAATGCAAGAAGAAGGAGTCATTAGGAAATCAAACAGCCCTTATAATTTTCCTTTAATAGTTGTACCGAAAAAAGATCGAACATGGCGTATCTGCGTCGACTTTCGTCGTCTAAACGAGGAAACGATCCCTGATCGATTCTCAGTGCCATGTACTGACGATATTTTGTCTTTGTTAGGTCAGAATAAATATTTTACCAGTTTGGACTTACTTAAAGGCTTTCACCAGATATCATTAGAAGAAGATAGTATCCCATACACAGCCTTCAGCACAGCCAGGGGACATTATGAATTTTTACGGATGCCTTTTGGTTTACGTTGTGCTCCTATAACATTTACAAGAATGATTAACATAGTGTTTGGAGACTTGTTAGGGGATATATTGCATGCCTATATGGATGATCTTGTAATCTTTTCCAACACCTTAGAAGAACATCTACGTAAGTTAGAACTAGTACTACAGAGATTAAGACAACATAACTTAAGGGTAAAGATTAGTAAGTGTGAATTTTTCAAAACAGAATTAATATATTTGGGTTTCATGGTGTCAAGCCAAGGTCTTAAAGTAGTCCATGATAAGGTGTCGGCTATACGTAATTTTCCCATACCTACTAATGTCAAGGGA
The DNA here is from genome assembly GCF_036898095.1 of Palaemon carinicauda. NCBI lineage: Eukaryota > Metazoa > Arthropoda > Malacostraca > Decapoda > Palaemonidae > Palaemon > Palaemon carinicauda. Next base: position 145,081,717 of record NC_090732.1, on the reverse strand, counting down.
ATACAGCAATTTCTGGGTTGTAGTGGATATTACAGGCGTTTTATACGCAACTATTCAATAATAGCCGCTACTTTAACTGATCTTACGAAGAAGGGCGTAGATTTCATATGGTCTGAGCAACATCAACAGGCGTTTAATACTTTGAAAGATGAACTGTGTAGTTCTCCTATCTTAAAATTTCCTGACTTCGGTAAGGAATTCTTCATTGCAACAGACGCATCAGACTTAGGAGTAGGAGGGGTATTGCTTCAGCAATATGATAAACAATTTTTCCCGATAGCTTTCTATTCTCGAAAATTGAGAACTTCCGAAAGTAAGTATGCAGTAATAGACAAGGAAGGACTAGCTATTGTTAATTCGCTAGTGCATTTTAAGTTCATAATTTACGGTTATCCCGTTAAGGTTCTTACTGACCATAAACCACTAACAGAGTTCTTTAAAGGCTTCAACTACAGCCCTAAACGAACTCGGTGGCATTTGATCATTCAAGATTTTGGCGCAAGAATTGGGTATTTACCTGGGAAAGCAAATATCATTGCGGATGCATTATCACGCAACCCCCGTGTCATCTTGTACGGAGCCTTTAGCTGAATTAATAGATATATCAACATCCATGCCTATTGTAAAAACAATATCTGAACAAGAAGATTTAGGCTGGAGCGCTGAATTGTTACAGACTGAGCAAAGAAAAGATCAGAAAATAGACACAATTATAAATGCTTTGAAAGACAATCATAAGGAAAAGGAATATATAAAGTATAAGCAGCAGAATTATATAATCAAAGATAATATTCTGTGTAGGACTGTGACAAGGAAAACCCGCAATACACCACATGTAACTAACGACCAGGTAGTAGTACCAATCTCACTTATTTCCACTGTCCTGAATTGGTTGCATTCAAATCCATTACATGGACACCCTGGGTTCTCAATAATGTCACAGAAAGCCACATCATTGTTTTATTGGCATACAATGCTTACAGATATAAAAAGACACATAGCTAATTGTCCCACATGTCAGGAAAACAAAGGGCATACGAAAACACCTGTCAGCCTAGGAGCTTATCCTGTGCCCAATCAACCCTTTGAAAGAATACATTTAGATTTGTTAACAGGATTTTACGAGTCAGACAGAGGAAATAAGCACCTCTTAGTAATTATAGATGCTTTAACTCGATATACAGAACTAATAGCGCTTAAAACTAAAACTGCGATTGAATGCGCTAGGAAGTTTTACGAGTGATACATTTGTAAACATGGAATTCCACACATGATAATCTCAGACTCGGGTGGTGAATTTAATAATCACTTTCTTACCTCATTGTGTAAATTCCTCAACATAAAGAAAATAAATACCATGATATATCACCCAGAGTCGAATGGGCTAGTGGAAAGAGCAAATAGGAAGATATTGAATATATTGAGGGTAACACTAGGGGGATCAGACCCCAACTGGGATATTGCAATACCGGCGGCACTGAGTACTCTGAATCATTCATATCATATATCAATTAAAATGTCACCGCATGAAGCATTGTATGGTACCCCAGTTAGAACACCTTTCCATGTATTAACGCCTACAACTAATCTATCAAATCCTTTAAAAGACTGTATAAATGCAAGTATAAGTCGATATGATATCCTTCGAAAGAATTTAGAAGAATCACAAATCATAATGAAAAGGAATCATGATAAAATAGCGAAACCAACTAAAACATATACCGTGGGTGATAACATATATATTCAAATCAATGTACGAAAAGGGCTCAATTATAAACTAACACCTAAGTTTGAAGGCCCATTTAACATTTTGGAAACATTAACGGCCAATAGGTTTAGAGTTCAAAACGTATCCCAACCCACGGATGAGAGAATAGTACCATTGGCTCACATAAGAAATTAAAAAGAAAAGAGAGGAAAAGAAGTGAGGGAAAATTTTATTTTATTTTATGTGATTAAAAGTTTTCTTTTTAATGCAGGAGTAATTACATATATTTTTTCTCGTTACAGGTTTCCAAGATGAATCTTTTGTTGTTGGGAGTGATATTGTTCGCTCAGACATTTTTCTCGTATGGGATGAGCTCTAAAACTAAAAATATATATTTTAAATATGGCAATATAGTTGAAAGACAAGAAGACATTTTTATTACATCAACCAACGTAATTGTCGAAGTGCATATGCAAGCAATTTTTCTTCAAGAGAATGATGTCACTAGCTTAAGAACCACCATTTCAAGGTTTTCTGCATCATTGGATGAGTTGCATAGAAGACATTTTCATTTGACTACAGAGAGTTTGCTTGGATCAACATTAAAAGTTGCAGAGATGCTATCTGATGACTTGAAAAATAAGACTGACGAGACAGGATCTTTGGCTTATGACCTTTTGATGTGGACTGTAGGACACGAACATAAAGAAAGACGGAATCCGTTTATTTATGCTGCATTAAGCATCTTTGGGTCTGTTGCAAGTTTAGGTTTAGGAATTTCCAATCGTCTTAAAATTAGTAATCAAAATAAGAAAATTGAGTTCTTGACTCATAAAGATGAATTGATTATGTCAGAACTAAGGAATCAGTTAGCTTCAATCAATAAAATTATGGATTTATTAAATGAACATTCAAATAATATCGTTCAAATTATGGAAGTACAGGATTTGTTGGCAATATAGTTGAAAGACAAGAAGACATTTTTATTACATCAACCAACGTAATTGTCGAAGTGCATATGCAAGCAATTTTTCTTCAAGAGAATGATGTCACTAGCTTAAGAACCACCATTTCAAGGTTTTCTGCATCATTGGATGAGTTGCATAGAAGACATTTTCATTTGACTACAGAGAGTTTGCTTGGATCAACATTAAAAGTTGCAGAGATGCTATCTGACGACTTGAAAAATAAGACTGACGAGACAAGATCTTTGGCTTATGACCTTTTGATGTGGACTGTAGGACACGAACATAAAGAAAGACGGAATCCGTTTATTTATGCTGCATTAAGCATCTTTGGGTCTGTTGCAAGTTTAGGTTTAGGAATTTCCAATCGTCTTAAAATTAGTAATCAAAATAAGAAAATTGAGTTCTTGACTCATAAAGATGAATTGATTATGTCAGAACTAAGGAATCAGTTAGCTTCAATCAATAAAATTATGGATTTATTAAATGAACATTCAAATAATATCGTTCAAATTATGGAAGTACAGGATTTGTTGGCAACATTAACGTATTATGATTCAAAGATAGATCACATACATAACAGAATTGCACATTTCATTGAGAAATCCAAGGATTATGTAGAAGCTATCATGTTAGCAACTAAAGGTGTATTGTCGCCCCATTTGTTGCCTATAAGTTACAGAAAGTTAATTCTGGAGAACAGAAGGGATAAACTAGGCTATGTTCCTTTGTTAGACGAACATAGGTTAGAATTCTATTACAGCCTAATTACAGTAAACGTAGATAATAACAAGATTATGATTACAATTCCCTTTGATTCTTCTGATGCCTGACAATCTTACAGGATATCACCATTTCCGACTTTCATGACGAATCACTCAAATCCAGTAATATCCAGTTTGACAGGACACGTATTGATTTCCCCAGACAAGGAAACATATACGGTCATTAAAGACTTAAATCCATTAACTCACTGTTCAGACGCAATGGATAGAAAAATATGTACAGCTGACTCACGTGAATTCCATAAAAACTTAATGGATTCATGCGAGTTAGGTATAGTGCTAGACGGTGCTCTCTCCCATACAAGTGAAAATTGTCTGGATAAGCTTTATCCCTTTGACAATAATGAGTTCAATTGCAGACTGAACAATGGCTCGTGGATACGATACGACAAGGACGGCTTCAATGTATCATGCCCTGACGGATCCACGTCCTTCACCCACATCTTCGTCGCAGCAGATGGTTGTGTCGGGACTTCCCCGAATTCTATGGTGACTGGTCTACGGACAATCATCAGAGAACGAGCCTACTTCGCGAACTTCACGTGGACCTCTACAATGCCAGCACTCCCTCTCCCGTACAACGGACATGTGGCAAAGCGGTTGATGAAACTAACCGAAATGGACCACCTGTCACCGACTTATAAGGAAATTCTTCACCCCATACTACTAGCAGGACTGGTTATCACGGTGATGATATTTATCGCCGTGAACATCCTTGTTTGGTGTAGGTTACGGAACAGCAGGCAGCTACAAAAGAACGATTCGCCTAGTCCCGACAATATTCCATACATGATTCAATTCAAAGCCTCTACCTCATTCGCTAAAGGATTAAATTGTCGGGAAGTGTTTGTATGAAAAGCTGTTAGTACGCTAGTAATATGTAATCAAAGAAATTTTCTACATTTGCATTGTTAAAAATACATTTAAAACAACATTTAAAAAAAAAAAAAAAAAAAAATATTAATCATTTTTTCTCTCGGCATCTAATAAAAATATATAAGCCGGAATGTTAAAAAAGAAAAGAGAAAAAAAAATATATAACAGAATTTATGGGCATCTAATAAAATATATCAGCCCTATATATATATATATATATATATATATATATATATATATATATATATATATATATATATATATATATATATATATATATATATATATATATATATATATATATATATATATATATACATATATATGTACGAAACCGTGGTACGTGTACGTACCAGGAATTCGTGTTTGTGCACTAAAAATTGAGTATTATGTTTCTGACAAAGGTAACAATTATTCTTTATCAAGTTACCGAATCATATATAAGTCAGTAGTTTTTTTTTTGGTACCATATAATCATTTGCTAGCAATGTACTATATATATGATCTTTGTTTTATCATGCATTTTTCTTTTTGCTTTGGTAATATCTTTTTCATATGCATTATTGTTATTATTTTTTAATGTGCCTATTTGGACATTCGTCCTCGGTTGATTATGGCTAAAGTTAAACAAAGAATAATACATATGTCCAGTCACACCTAGTAACCATGTTTTGGCGTGTTGTTAAATTCTTGTGAAAAAATTGAGATAGCTGGCCGAGCTTATGTAATAATTAGAATAGTTAATATTACATGTTTAAAACACATGACGTAATATGTCATGTTGGGTGTAGGAGCTAGCCGTGGGACTTGCTGTAGTCATTCAATTCATAAACAGGACGTACAATGCAAACCTCGACAATATAACATTCTTCTTAGACGTCAACACATTGTCTCAGCGTGTGAAAGTTTGTGACGTCACCGGATGCAGGTGTCTTCCGAGTTTATGACGAATCTAATATAAACTAAGCATACGATATCTGTGATATCGATAAGTTAGTCAGTTCATATCTATACTTCACCAGAATTGGTCATCTGACCAACCCAGCTTCCTCCAATGATGGAGATGTTTAACTCTGTTGTTTTTATAGAATAAATACTTTAAAGCTAATAAGATGTATTCTGTTATCCATTTACATACATCTGAAACAACACATACTCAATGTGTGCTTATAACAGTAGCACACCAATATATATATATATATATACATACAGTACATACATACATATGCATATGCATACGCACAAAAACAAACACACACACGCACAAACACACACACACACACACACATATATATATATATATATATATATATATATATATATATATACATACATAAATACATATGCATATCCATACGCACAAAAACACACACACATACACACACGCACAAACACACATACATATATATATATATATATATATATATATATATATATATATATATATATATATATTCATATATATTTATATTCATATATATTTATATATATATATATATATATATATATATATATATATATATATATATATATGCATATATATACATACATATATATATATATATATATATATATATATATATATATATATATATATATATATATATATACGCATACATATGCATATGCATATACTCGTTCATATATATATATATATATATATATATATATATATATATATATATATATATATATATATATATATATATATATATATATATATTCCTACCCATACACACGCTACTTTTATTCTCTCCACTTCAAAACTTAGCATTCATTGCCTTATTTTCCTGGAATCCATTCACGTTATAACCTCGTTCCTACATTTTCTCTATTTCTTTTCTGGCACAAGCTATCAAATTCTTTCTCTAGTTCCTCCTTACTATTCTCAATGAGAAATCTTGATATATGAAAACATTAGTTTCACCACCATCCATGTCTTTCTTTTCCACCAATTTACACTTGTATCAACCTCAGGTTTGGCAACTTCTAACATCATAAAATTCATTGCTCTACTTATTTTTACTCCCAATTTTACTTCCAATTACTTACCTTCCCACCAAAATATTTCAACACATGCTTCACTTCAATCAGATGGATTTTTATTATGGCTCTTTACAATTCTTCACATTTCATAGCATACAGCACCGAAACCTGGTGCATTGCCTCTACCCATTCTACTGTATGACAAGCTCTCTGTAAGCCAATGTATGCAGCACGGCTTTCCCCTTTGCATTGAAACCTCTCACATAACCGTCTTATAATAAACCATTAATCTCCGCACTTTCCTGAAATCCAACTGCCTTATGAAGAGAGACTTGTGTTAGCCTATTCAACATGAAAAAATTCCCTGTTGAACTTCTGAAACTAACAGATTCAAGTGACAGATCAGGAAAACCATTTCACAATCTGGTCATAGTTGGAATAAAACTTTTAGCATACTGTATAGTATTGAGCCTTATGATGGAGAAGGGAAGACTGTTAAAATGAACTGCATTTCTATTGCTACGTAAAGGATGGTACTGTCTCAAAAGAACTGTATGTAAAGGATAGTCAGAATTATGAAAAATCTTATGCAACATGCATAAAGAATTAACTGAATGATGATGATAGACATGAAGATAAAAATCAAGAATAAGACGTTTAACAGACCGCAAGTTTTTGTCTAACAAATCAAGATGGGAGTCAGCAGCTGAAGACCAGACAGGAAAACAATACTCAAAGGAAGCGAAATGAAAGAATTAAAAAAATACTTCAGAATAGATTGATCACCAAAAATCTTGACAGACTTTCTCAGTAAGATTTTTTGTTTTTTTTTTTTGTGAAATTGAAGAAGAAACAGACCAAATGTGTTTATCAAAAGAAAAGTGCAATTAAGAATCGCACCTAAAATTTTAAAGGAGGTTTGCAATATCAATGCGAAGATCTGGATGTTGAGGAGTTTCTGTACTCGACCTATATACAATCATTGAGTTTAGTTATGATTCAACTTCCTGGCCTCATGATTTGTACCACAGACTTATTTTAGCTCGATCTTTATTAAGGAATTCAGCTAACCCAGATCTACGTTCAGGCGATAGAATTGAGGCAAAGAGAGTAGTATAATCTGCATATGCAACGAGCTTGTTTTCCAAGCGTGTGTTGGTCAGGCTATGCATATGATAATAAATAATTCTAGCAAGATTCTAATATGGACATATACGTGAGATATCTTAGTTTTTGTTTTGATTCTGATTTTATATTCCTAATACAGTAGCAGAAATGTATGGGATGTGCAAAACAAAATAGTATCATGTATTTAATTATGCAACTGAATAAGAAAAGAGCCTTAAATATTAGCTATAAAATTTAACAGGTTTCAAGTTGAAGAATAATGGAATCAAAGACATGAAAATATGAAACATCTAATTACAACTATCAAAGCAATGTAATAAAAATAATGAACAAACAGAACTATTTAATTGAAAGCCAAGTTTTAAAGCGTAATATTGCGTAACTTAGTCTGGATCGCAAGTAAGATCCTTGAATGAGGAACAAATCTCTGACGGCCTTTTTAAACTTACTCAGATAAAGCCACAATAAAAACTAAGCAACGACTCATGGTATGCGCCACAGATCCTTTACAGCGACTAACAAAATAGCGTTTTCCTTTGAACCGACAAAAGAGTAAACAAAAGCTCAAGGACGAAAAACCTGCGAACTCAAAATCTACAAAGGATTGTGAGATGGCCGAAGGGCAGACTGACACCAGAGTTGAATGAATGTGCTCCGCTTTTGAGCTCTTCATAAAGGTTGCAGTAAGGACGCAAAAACTACTACGAAAAAATAGTAGAACTTTCTAAACACGGTTTTGACACTGTTTCGAGGCAATGTTTAGGAGAATGAAGTATCATTCCTTCCGCTCTTAGATAGAGAAACACAAACACGTGTGTGTGTGTATATATATATATATATATATATATATATATATATATATATATATATATATATATATATATATATATATATATATATATATATGTGTGTGTGTGTGTGTGTGTGTGTATCATATATCATACTTGTGCGTGTAAATATGCGCCTTAGTGCGTGGATTTACGGCCACTAATATGGAACAAACAGAAGATGATTTTAAAAATGTACCTAATACGAAAATACAATGAAAAAAGAGGTACTCAAAACAATATTAAGATTATAATTTACAGACAATAATCTGTAAACAGAAATGTCCGTTATCCTCGTTCTGTTTAAGGTAAATTTCAGTAAAATCTACAGTTTTTTGTTTCTTGATCCAACTCTCTTCTAATTTCCATCTGGCAATACGGAACAGTTTTTTTTTTTTATCCTTCATTCTGAATAAGCATTGAAAATATCTGTAAAGATAATTTTGTCCACTTGATTTTTTTTTATTTCTTTTTATAAAATTTTCAGTACCTTTCACTTTTCGTCATTTCAAGAATTGCAGAATTATTTATAACTAAAAATTCTCGGCCCAAAAGTTCACTACATGGTAATAGGATTTGTAATATTATCGACTTGATGTGAACAAAATAAAAAATGACTAATCTAAAACTGAAACTCCAAAAATAAGATTCTATACTAATTTTTTTACCTTCTATTCATCTAATCCTACGTTTACATTTATTTTTACAATTTGATATTAACTGATAATGTTACGTTAGACAACTTGAAAACGTAAATTTTTCATATTTCAGATGAGGAAAAACATCTAAATTAGGTTCATAATTGCCATGAGATATTTGAACATTAGAAATTACAAATCATAACATTGAATGAGCAACGATACCAAATTACAGAAAATTATAAACAAAATCATGGTGAATAAATCAATCTTTTCTCAAGCGATGACCGCCTTGAAGTGAAATTGTATTATGATTCTCTCAGACTTTGAAATCTGAATACGGGATGCAATTCAAGCGCTTCTAATATGACATGGGGGATACCTTGCTGCTCACATGAAAGTAAATATTCCATAAACTTATCATCGCTAGGAGCAGCTAGTGGAATACTAGCAAACATTTTCCTTAGGGAGAGAATGAGACGAGGAACAGATGCAAACCGTAACAGTTTATGTGTCGTATTATTTTGAAATATCTCAATTTTGTAAGTTTAATTTTGTTCTTAGAAATACAGAACTGTTGCCGAGTTTGAAATTTTCCATGGTATAAGCTTCAAGATTTTCTGGGTAAATTGTTTTTTCCATAATGTATTTGAGAAAATCACGAAAATTGCCGCCGTTTTCCCCAATAACAGGGCTCCAGACTCCAGCAAGAGCATTACGTGCTATTTCTAACTACCTCTCTTCTATAAGCACCTTTTTTGCAAAATTACCTGATTACTTGCAGGAAGTTTTCTCTCCGAAGAACATTTCTTCTTTTTGAAACGTCTAACATGAATATTCATCCTATGTAATTCAGCAGAGAAATCCTCATCTCTGAGGAAATGCAATTCCTGTTATTTTAACCTGAACCACATTTTCTCGGTATGTGAATCTTCAGTGCAACTGCTAATTCAATTCAGAATGTTACCTCCACATGGAAGGACAACTAACTTCATATTTGTTCGCGAGATCTGACGAGTTTTAACTTGGGAGAATAAAACAATAAAACATTTTGTAAAACGTTAAAGTTTTTCAAGTGTTATACGACTTCAATTCTTTTTTTTTTCAATTTTTTTCAGGAATCTATTTTGACAAAAGTCATTCCCTACAACTGGTGCCATAATGTTCTGATTTACATTAGTGGGAACATCCTAATTACAACGTTCAAGTTCATGGTAAAACTAAAATAGCTCTTTCCCAGTTATGGAATCACATTATTTGTTCAATGTTATTTGAAGCAGTTCAATTTTATGTAATTATTAGATCTTAGGTAAAAACTGAGTGTTCAGAACCAGTTTATGTTGATTCGAAATACTTTCCATATTTTATTTTGTTTTCAATTGATTCTACCTCGTCGAAACAGACTACTTCCATTGAACAAAAACTCAGCATCAAATATGCCTTGTTGAAACTTTACGTGAAGGTCATAAAGATTGAACAAACTAAAATTGTTTTGCTTAAAGGTAGTGATGCATAAAGTCTTTATGCATAAAGCTCATCCAAGATTTAACAATTCAAAAATGAATCTCGCAGTGAAAATTATCGTGTTTTCTTTATCTAGAAACGATTTACACATACTGTATATATTATGTGTGTATGCACACACATATACTGTATATATACGGTATGAATTATATTTCTATCGCTAAACTCATTATTCATTTTTTTTTTCAAATAAGCAGGGGAAAATAATGGTCATTAAATTAAATTCTCTAAGGGACTCTGATAACGTGGCTGAGCAAATACGATATCAAAAGGTATTGTTGGCTTATTTGAACAAACACCCAGACACATAATATATATATATATATATATATATATATATATATATATATATATATATATATATATATATATATATATATATATATATATGTATATATATATATGAGGTCAGGAGAGAATTTCACATTGAGTTAATAAATGTATGTGATGAGGTCTTTCATAAGTTTTGTTCATTAATTAATCGATAGAGAGACAAATGAAATTAGTTGATTTTATAAAGGTAAAAGAGAGAGACAAGAGATAAGTGAGGTGTTGAAGGCAATTTTGTGCTCTAAATGCTGACGTAGTTTTTGTAGCTATAACAAGCCAGAACAAAAGGCTAGAACGCTTGCCCAAAAAGGACGCCTGCAAGAGAGTCGATGTTCACCAGAGTTCACTCAGTAAAAGAACGAAATATCATTATTATTATTATTATTATTATTAAATGCTAAGATACAACCCTAGTTGGAAAAGCAGGATGCTATAAGCCCAGGGGCCCCAACAGGGAAAATAGCCCAGTGAGGAAAGGAAATAAATAAATAAGGAAAATAAAATATTTTAGGAATAGTAACAATATTAAAATAAATATTTCCTATTTAAACTATAAAAACTTTAGCAGAACAAGAGGAAGAAAAACTAGATAAAAAAGTGTGCCCGAGTGTACCCTCAAGCAAGAGAACTCTAACCCAAGGCAGTGTAAGACCATGGTACAGAGGCTATGGCACTACCCAAGAATAGAGAACAATGGTTTGATTTTGGAGTGTCCTTCTCCTAGAAGAGCTGCTTACCATAGCTAAAGAGTCTCTTCTACCCTTACCAAGAGGAAAGTGGCCACTGAACAATTACAGTGCAGTAGTTAACCCCTTGGGTGAAGAAGAATTATCTAGTAATCACAGTGTTGTCAGGTGTATGAGGACAGAGGAGAATCTGTAAAGGATAGGCCAGACTATTCAGTGTCTGTGTAGGCAAAGGGAAAGAACCGTAACCAGAGAGAAGGGTCCTATGTAGTACTGTCTGGCCAGTCAAAGGACCCCATAACTCTCTAGCGGTAGTATCTCAACGGGCGGCTGGTGCCCAGGCACATCACTTCTGAGAGTCTTAGATATGAAAGTAGTTGAAGGCACTGATAGGATTAATGACAGTAACTACTCAGCATAGCTTGTAAGAAGAATTGGTGGCATAATTAAACATTCTGCCTTAAGTAGCTTCACACACACAATCACATACACACACATATATATGTGTGTATGTATGTATGTATAAATATATATATATATATATATATATATATATATATATATATAATATATATATATATATATATACTATATATGTATATATATACATATTTAGATGAAAAACACATATAAGTATATAGACATATTATATATTTATACACACATACATATACATACAACACACACACACACACACACACACACACATATATATATATATATATATATATATATATATATATATATATATATATATATATATATGACTCATGTCCATAGAGTAACACCGATCTCACTAAACTGGTATATAGTCTTATTCTTATATGAAATCTTAGTCGATTTAATTTCCAAATTTTACTTAACCTAGATATCGTCTGATTTAGTAGATTTGAGAATAAATCCCTGAGAAGGATATTGGTAGTTAAATGGCAAGAGAGGATTAGAAATGAAACAATAAGAGATATTACTCGAGTACCATATGTGGATGAGATCATGATGAGGAGTAGATAGAGATGGTTTAGGTATGCTCTTTGCACTCCCCAAGAGAGATTAGTTCACCAAACGTTTAACTGGGCCCCACAAGGCACTAGAAGAATTGGAAGACCCAGGCCTACGTGGCTTAGGATTATAAAGCACGAAGTAAGAGATGAATGTAGAAGTATTGAATTGAAAGCTCAAGATAGAGACGACTGGCAAAATCTAAACGAGGCCCTTTGCGTCAATAGGCGTAGGAGGAGACGATGATGCTGATATACATACATACATACATACATACATACATACATACATATATATATATATATATATATATATATATATATATATATATATATATATATATATACATATATGTGTGTATGTATATCACACATATATACATACACATATACTATTATTATTATTATTATTATTATTATTATTATATAATTTGTCCGTTATTGAACAACCAGATGGTTGGATTATTTTCCAAGTCTGATACAATAAATCAATCCTTCGTGGATTTACTGGAGATTCTTCCTCTTTTACACACCTTTCAGTTTAGCTAGTGATTGCTTCAAGGAACTTGAAAATGGCAAGAAGGGAATATTCAGTTCTAATACAATAATCCAATATATATTCATTACATTTATTTACAGTTTAAAGAATCTAATTGTAAATCCTACTTAATAAAATAACGTAGTGGACGGAACGGGTCAAATTCAGAAGCTAAATCCCATGAGATTTAACTGTTAATCTGTGTAAATCCTAGTATCAAATGTGTTTGTGAAGGACTGAAAATTCTGTTGACTAATCCTTATCAATTTTGTTTAATGTCAAATTGATTTGCTGATAGAAGTAACATTTTTCTTAATTAATCAAAATACTGAAAATTAAACTTAAAAGAGCTACGACAGTATATATTAAACATATTAAATAATGGTTATTTAAAGAGCGTATTGTTCTTGGTTATGAATATGATAAAAATGGCTGCAGAAGATGACACTACATATCCTGATAGACTAAGGTTTACAAATACTATGAATTATTATCATTATTATTATTACTTGCTAAGCTACAACCCTAGTTGGAAAAGCAGAATGCTATACGCCCAGGGGCTCCCACAGAGAAAATAGCCCAGTGAAGAAAGGAAAAAAGGAAAATAAAATATTTAAGAAGAATAACATTAAAATAAATATCTCCTATATAAACTATAAAAACTTTATCAAAACAAGAGGAAGAAAAATAAGATAGAATAGTGTGCTCGCATGTACCCTCAAGCAAGAAAACTGTAATCCAAGACAGTGTAAGGCCATGATACAGAAGCTATGCTCTACCAAAGGCTAGAGAACAATGTTTTGATTTTGGAGTGTCCTTCTCCTGGAAGAGCTGCTTACCATAGCTAAAGAGTCTTCTACAATTATCAAGAGGAAAGTGGCCACGGAACAATTACAGTGCATTAACCCCTTGTGAGAAGAATTGTTTGGTAATCTGTTTTGTCAGGTGTATGAGGACAGAGGAGAATATGTAAAGAATAGGACAGACTATTCAGTGTGTGTGTGTGTGTGTGTGTGTGTGTGTGTGTAGACAAAGGGAAAATTAACCGTACTGGTGCCCTGGCCAACCTACTACCTTCATATAAAATATATATGTATGTATACATACATGCAATTACACACTTATAACCACACACGTGTATACATGTGCATGAATATGAAACACACATATATTAACATATAGACATGGTAATCACCATTATATATATATATATATATATATATATATATATATATATATATATATATATATATACGTATATACATATATATATGTATATATACACATATATATATACGTATATACATATATATATATATATATATATATATATATATATATATATATATATATATATATATATATCCCTTTATGGGTCTTTTCGGTTTGAGTGCCTATCGAATTTTAATGTTTTTTTTTATTCCAATGTATGTATTTTGATGTGGAAAACCCAAAAATGATAACCATTTTGTGGAGAAATTATTTATTGATGGATGTGATAGGTAGTGGCTGTAAGGGGGGGGTCGCAGGGGCTAGGCCTAGGTAGGGGTACAGGGCCCTAGGTTAGGTGGTTGTATTAGGTTCGGTAGTGTCCCGAAAATCACTGTGGCCTTAAGGGGGGGTCGCGGGGGGGGGGGGGCGGAGGCCCCCCCCCCCCCTGGTAGTCCTAGGTAGGGATACAGGGCCCCTATGCTAGGTTAGGTGGGTTTTCTTAGGTTCAGTAGTGCCCTGAAAATCAAGAAAGCGCACAGAGAAATCGCAGCATTTCAGTAAGATATTGATTGATATAAGCCAATTTAAGTGTTAATAAATAATTTCTCCACAAAATGGTTATCATTTTAGGGTTTTCCACATCAAAATACATACTTTGGAATAAAAAAAACATACAGTAATTTATTCATAATTTATTTATATATTTTATTTGTGGATTAAAAAGGCGAATAGTCAACCCGTAGGAAGAGTTCCTCTCGTGTAGATACAAGATTTATATGTAAATTAGAAAAGACTTTATTTGTTAATTTCATTGTATTCTTTACTTAAACTAATCTGCATTAACTTTTTTTTTTATTGAATATCTAGGTTTCTTGCGTGGTAATCTATTATTTGCATGACGTTGTACATTTACATATACTGTATATATATATATATATATATATATATATATATATATATATATATATATATATATATATATATATATATATATATATATATATATATATTTCTATAAAATTGCGCATTTATCTATCTATCTATCTATCTATTTCTATGAGGTATTGCATCATGTTTGTGAGAAAATACACAACTCTTATATTGGCCATGTGTTTTGGAAGGTTCTTGAAAACCCTAGTGTTAGATTTTATCTTTTTTTTTTATTTCCAAGGATAAAAGCTGCGGAGAGAGAGAGAGAGAGAGAGAGAGAGAGAGAGAGAGAGAGAGAGAGAGAGAGAGAGAGAGAGAGTTGCCATGCAGAGGGGTTGGTTCTCCTATTGGATACGTGATAGTTGATAACTCTGGCGCCCTTAGGCCAACCCCCAAGCTTACAGATCTAGGACCTAGAAGCTTCTGGAAGTAGCTAATTCATATATAAGCGCCCCCATGGATGCGTGGAGCAGAAGAGAAACAGCTATATATATATATATATATATATATATATATATATATATATATATATATATATATATATATATATATATATATATATATGTGTGTGTGTGTGTGTGTGTGTGTGTTTGTGGTTGCGTAGGCTACGTGTGTATGACTTTATATTTCCGACTCTGAACAAGCAAGAATAATTTCCTTGTTTGTATTCCACGAGTTTTTATTCGCGCTCTCCTCTCCATTAGCAATGGGAATAAAGCATTAAAAGCGTTACCTTTTCACATTAGAGAAACATGAGTTCCTTGCTTTTTTTCTTGCACTCTGTTTTCATCCATCGGACTTCTTGCCAAAGAAAGCTCAGTAGCAGGTAAATAAGGTTTTTGAATCGTTGAATATACATATTTCGAATAAGGTTAATAGAATAGCATTAGCTCGCTTTACGTTCTCCTAAAATATTCATAATTTGTGTTTTACAAAATCTGTTTATGTTCTTTGCAAACTTTTCATTTGGTGTTTGGTGTGCGCAACATAGAATATTTTGGATCTTGCTCCAATTAACAATATTATCATCCTGGAAAAAAAAAAAAACACACGAGATAGTTGAAAAAAATCGGCTAAAAACAAATCGTATCACAACAAAGACTTTTCAGTTTAGTAAACTATTTTCACGGAAAACTGATGTGGCTTTTCTTTTTTCATTTCATTGAAAATAATTTTGCTAATTCGGGACTTGTTTCTACATCCATAGCTGTTTTGAAACTTGAGAAATAAATTTGAATATTAAAATTTTCTTTTAGAACATAAGACTACTTACTTAAGTGGATTTAGAAGGCTTATACATCATTTATGATTCTCTTGGAGAAAAAAAAGCTGAAAAATACAAGAAAATGCTTCTCAGGATAACTTGAGGTAGGCCTATAGCCAAGAAATATACGACAACCAACGACAGCTTTCATACGGGAAAATCTTACATACCTTATTTATAATAGGTGCGATGACCTCTTTAATTCTACATTCTCTTAAATCAATTTTGATACACTTATCACACAACATTTTCAATTCAAATGAAGACAAAAGATACCAAGATTTTCACCCACACACGACAATCAGGGGAGATTATAATTTGCCCTAATTCTACCAAGAGGTATATAAACATGCTACTGTGTATATATATATATATATATATATATATATATATATATATATATATATATATATATATATATATATATATATATATATATATAAAGGTGCGTGTTTATCCTCAAATTTAAATAAGAAAAGAACTACTGTAAATGCAGTTTTCGTCTGTGACCTTTTTAATTTCTTTCTCTTAATTTTCCAGCAATTTATACATCAATGTTTTCTATACATTGCTAGATACGGAGTAGTAAGTTGGACAGGGTACCAGCCATCCGATGTGATACTACCGCTAGAGAGAAATTAGGTCCTTTGGGTGGCCAGACAGTACTATATTGGATCCTTCTCTCTGGTTATGGTTCATTTCCCCGTTGCCTATACACACACACAGACACACACATACACACACACCAGCCTATTCTTTACATATTCTCTTCTGTCCTCATACACCTGACAACAATGAGATTACC
>NC_090732.1:145032017-145059517 GCF_036898095.1 Palaemon carinicauda | reverse complement strand
ATATATATATATATATATATATATACATATATATACATATATACAGTATATATATATACATATATATATACATATATACAGTATATATATATATACATATATATATATATACATATATACAGTATATATATACATATATATATACATATATACATATATATATACATATATATATACATATATACAGTATATATATATATATATATATATATATATATATATATATATATATATATATATATATATATATATATATATATATATATACATACATATCGTTCGACTTCATGACACTTAATTTGCAACATTAAAGAGCAACTTACGCGATCAGAAAAAAGATACTTGATTTCTGAATCGCGTTATAAATGAGTCTCTCTTATATCATATCAAGCAAGTCACAATGAAAAACAGTTTTTCAAAAGAGTAGAGGAAATTTTTCCAAATATCCGATTAAGCACGTTCTACAGTAAAATTCTTTCAAGTCCCGAGTAAGTTGAAAGTTCCAGATGTCCATTGAGATATTACCCCTATAAAGTTGCAAGATCCTTTGTTAAGGCCAGAGGCCTAAGCCTAGATAGACAAACCCAACTCTTAACATATATACCGAATAGTCTGGAACTTTCCTTACACGTTCTCCTCTTTCCTCACGATTTCGTCAACTCTAAGAATACTACACCTTATACTCTCCCGTTAGCAGGCAAGTACCGTAAATATTCAGCGGCTTTTGGACCACACAGTTAAGGTAGAAGAGACACCATATGTGGGAGAGGACTGCCCTTATGTAATGCCGTAGCTTTCATTATATTTCGACCTTCTTCTATTTCCAGTTCTCTATCAGTTTTTTTGTTGTTTCCTTATCTAGCGGTTTGTTGGATAGGCTTATTAGACCAGCCGAGGATGTTTGGCAGTGTTTCAAGAACTTGCCTTTTCCATATATTCTTATTCCTCTACATTTTTTAATTTGCGTTTACATTGTGGTTGTTGTCGCTTAAAGTCTGCTGACTACCGTCCAATTTCCATAAATCCCATATAATCTAAATTTTTTTTAATGTCTTTTGACAAAACCTCTTAATAAGAATGAATGTAATCATCTGTAACTTAGTTTACAGCCTGGTTTTCACAAAGGCCTTGGAGCATGTGATGCCCTTCTTACAATTCCAAGTGCTGTACAGAAAATTCTTTGATTGTGAACAGGATGTTCGTACGATTGGCCTTTACTTCAGTGCTACCTTTACTAATAATGGGGCACTTGTTTCAACTTGAACTGATGGGAATAGGCGAATCGCTTCTTAGCATCATTATTGAATTTTTGAATAATACATTGCAAACAGTACTAGTTGAGTATCATTGTGCTATAATAGTGTAATATCTACAGTAGTGTTTCAAAGGCTAATGATCTCAGCCCCTTACTTTCTCTTCATACTATATGCATGATATCTGGTTTGCCATGAAAAAAACAAAAAAGAAAAAAAAAACACACTTGTTGAACATGCTGATTATGCTACTTTTTGCATCAATTCCATCTCACATGATTGAGATCTAGTTCAAATTTGTGCATTGTGCAAATTATTGTGGATGAAGACGAATTCTATCAAAACTCAAAGTACGATTGTAAGGTGGGCCGGGAAAGTATGTACTCAACATTCAGATCTTTCCATCGACAATGTCTCTTTAATTTTAAAGGCATATTCATCATCATCTCCTCCTACGCATATTGACGCAAAGGGCCTCGGTTAGATTTCAAGAGTCGTCTCTATATATACAGTACATATTTAAAATTATAGTAGTGATTCTAAATTGTAAATATAATTTTGAGAAAAACATCCGGTCTGTTTATTTTTCAGTTTCAGAAAAAAATTGAAGTATTGAGAAAGTCTTTTAAGATTTTCGGTGATCACTTTATCCAGAGAAAATTTTTAAATTTTTTTTCATTGGTCCAAATTTCGCGTATTGTTCTCCAGTCTGGTCTTCTGCTACAGACTCACCATTTAATTTGCTGGATGAAAACTTTATACTATTTTTTTTTTTTTATCCCTGATCTGGATACCAATATCTGACACCGTCGTTCACCTAGTTCTTGGTGAATGTTGCATAAGATTTTTTTTTCTTATTGTTACCATCCTTTGCATACAAGTTTCAAGACTGAACTATCCTGCGCGTAGTACTAGGTTTGCAATGGATTCTAATAATCTTGACATTTCCATCATACAGCTCTACTACACAGTATTGTAGAAGTTTTTTATTCCAGACGTGACCAGATTGTGGAATGATCTAAATAATCTCGCAGTTGAATCGGTGGAGCTTCAGAAGTTGAAATGGTTGAAAATGCTTTTCTGCTGAACAAGTTGACAGATGTAGTTTCATAGTTTCAATAATGACTGGTTTCTTTCAACGTTGTTTCTGGTTTTAAAATATTCTATAATTTTTTACCATTTCTCATAAATAGTTTATTCGTTATTTCTATATTGCCTTACCGTACTGGGATGCATTCCTGATGGAACTCTTGTGCTTGAATAATAATAATAATAATAATAATAATAATAATAATAATAATAATAATAATAATAATAATAATAATAATAATAATAATAATACAGAGGTAGAATGAATTCATCAACAGAAACTATAGGACAGTACAGTACAGTATAGTATAGTATAGTAGCAAATTTATCATATATACAACAAATGACTAATTATCAGGCATCTAATAAATTCTTTTAAAGTGAACAGAGGCACAACACATTTTTTTTTTTTTCAGGGAACAAGCAGAAAGTCCTTCCTACTAGCTGGGCTCGATCTTAGGCCCCTTCAACACGAAGCAACGCTGATAACAACCGACGACTGAATACAGATATATCTAAAGACAGGCATAATAGATTTCTAAATAAAATTTTCTAAGTATATTCTTCAATTGTTCTAATGATAAGCTTTTTCCCTTTACATCTGGAGAAGCATTTAATTACCTAGAATAACCTTTCAAATATAAGGTAATTCATGATCATGCAGTGGGCTTTATTGTTGATGATATTTTCAGGTAGAAGAAAAATGAATAAAATAATTCCCATTCCGCGAATCTACACTACACTCTGACTAGATGGTTTTGTAAGGAAGTTGAAAAGGCTTCTTATATGCTTTATTTTGTGAGATGCGGTGAAAGTGGATACTTCAAATTATTTTCCCACGACTAATATACCTCATTTTGAAGGATTTATAGTTGCAAACCGAACACAGAAATATATCTTCTCTCTAGGAAGGTCTCTATTATTCCTCAATACTTGGAATGTTATCACGACGTTTATTAGCAGTATCGGTAGAAATCACAAAGGGGAACATCAACCCACGCCCATTATTCAGTTTGCTGTCGTAACTGCTTTGCTGCTCGTCTCAACCTTCTTGTGAGTAGGATTATAAATGGTGAATTTCAACTTTCCTTCAGGCTTATTCTTCCAGATGTACTCTTGATACATCTATGAATTGCTAGATTTGGATTTTGCACTGTATTGAAATGAAGAACTGTTCTCTTCAGTTTACAAAGATGAGGTTGTTAGCGCTGTGCCTCTCTCTCTACCCAAGTCGTTACTCGTCATAATAACTGACAAGAAGACTGATTGACTGTTTTTGTAAATAAAGGCTCAATGGATTTTACAGAAACACTCCTACAGCGATCAGCCTTTCCCGGTATTCGTACAATAGCCCATTCTTTGGAGTTATAATATATATATATATATATATATATATATATATATATATATATATATATATATATATATATATATATATATATATATATATAGATAGATAGATAGATAGATAGATAGATAGATAGATAGATAGATAGATAGATAGATAGATAGATAGATAGATATATATATATATATATATATATATATATATATATATATATATATATATATATATATATACAGAATATAATACAAATATATATTTCTACTTATTTTTTCTTTTCTGAGTTGGGAGACCTTAACATGGTGAAAGGGTTTATGCATCGCCATGATCAGTAAAGCTATACTAGTCAGGAATCATATAAATTGGCAGTGGCCAGCGTGGTGATGAAAATGGCCAAACCCCAGCCATGACTAAGGACACATCTGAGGGCTTTGTCCTGCAGTGGACGAGAAACGTCTGCATTTTTTATGTTTGTGTGTGTGTGTAAATGTATATATATATACATATACACACCTATTCTAAAACCGTAACCACAATTTTCTCGTTTGTATTCGTGCTCTTCTTCCCCATGGAAAGAATGAATAAAATATCAGAAAACGACACCTTTTTATATTTCTGTTTGTTTTCAAGGTATCAAGATTCTGTAGTGTGAAGCTTACATAGTAACTTGAATGTATTTTTACTTGTTACATATTAATGATAAATAACATGAATGAAAAAACATTTTAGAGAAGATGAAAACATGACAGAGCCAATGCTGTTTCATTCATGTCATTTACCATTAATTTGTATAATATATATATATATATATATATATATATATATATATATATATATATATATATATATACATATATATATATATATATACATATATATATATATATATATATATATATATATATATATATATATATATATATATCAAGTTACTACGAAATCTTTCTCTTCTTTGAAAGTTTTCTCAACTGATTGTATACCACAAACTTTTGTTAGTTCGTTTTATGAAAACTTTGGAGTTTGATGTGTAAAGCGTAAAACATATTTCCTGTCCTCTGTATATATATAAAAAAAAGTATATCGAAAAACAAGCCTGAAAGAAACCTAGAAATAAAAGAAAAATAGTCTTAACAAAACAGAGACCTTTCAGTTCTGTAAACTATGTTCCTGAAAAAATAAATGAGTTTTGGTCCCAACTACGATTTTTCATTTCAATTCGAATCGGATATTTAGTGCATTAGTTCTTGGCACTTTTATTCATGATGCTTTTCAAATCTAAATCCAGAGTAAATATTAATCCTTCCTTCACGAAGGCTATATAATTCCAAAGTAAATCCGTAAAAAGAAATCCGAAGAAATGTTCCCCTGTAAAACTGAAGGAAAAAAAAAAAAAAAAAAAAAAAAAAACGATAAAAATATGACTCGTTCAAGCACGTTACGAAATAGCGAAAACATACTCATTTCCCCGTAGTGAAAAAAAAGATAAAACAACATTTTATGTAATTCTCTGCAAAAAAAAATTACACAGACAGAGACAGTTAAACAGACAAACGTATATATATATATATATATATATATATATATATATATATATATATATATATATATATATATATATACACACACATACATATATGTATATATATACATATATATATATATATATATATATATATATACATATATACATATACATATATATGTGTGTACATATACCTATACATACATTATATATATATATATATATATATATATATATATATATATATATATATATATATATATATATATATATATATATATATATATATCTGTGTGTGTGTGTGTGTGTGAATACGAAAGAAAATTAAAGTAAAGGATATTCTAAAAAACATGTAAGGAAGGAAAAAAAATGGGCATATAATGAGAATGACAGATAATCGATGGACAATAAGAATAATAGAATGGGTCCCTAGACATTGCAAGTTTATTTAAGAGGCCAATGCACGTACTTATCGGAAATGGAATACAACCTTTTTCTCAAAGCGAGATCTGATGAAACAGTAGCAGAAACAAAAGATGTGTATTGTATGCAAATTGGACACCTTCTCTAGTTGTCTTTCCATTAAAATTACTTATGTATTCCATCCATACACAAATTTAAAGTAACTCCCTGAGTAGAAGGGATTCCGTCACTAATATACAAGGAACGCTTAATTAAGACAGAATTATATTTTACTTTGAAAGCCGGTGAAACTTCCCTGCGGAGTGTGTTAGTGTATTATGGAAATGTTTTCATCATTTTCAAAAGCAAGATACAATAAAGATGCATAATAAAGATGCATTTTCAGAATTGTTTGATAAAAGATAGTTTTCACTTGCTTTGTCAAGTCATTCTCGACCCATCTCCGCTTATATAAGATCCAGATTGAGTTGCATTTTTCTAGGTATTAATTCTTTTGGGATGAAGATGTACCCTTATGCCCATATAATACAATAGGAGAAGTGCCCATTTAATAAGAATTGAATTCTTTAGACTTTTAAAGGTTTGAAGGCCACTCATGAATAGCAGAGGCAAGGGACAGTGACATTGCCCAATCAAGCAGGACAATGCCCTAGAGACTGATCATATATACAAATGATCAGCGTCCAAGCCCCCTCTCCACCCAGGCCAGAACAAAGGAGGGCCAGGCATAGGCTGCTGATGACTCAGCAGATATACCTATAAGCTCCCCCAAACCGCCCTCTCAAGGAGGGTGAGGTTGCAACGACCAAAGGAGCTTCCGAGTTTGAGCGGGACTCGAACCCCAGTCTGGCGTTCACCAGTCAGGGACGTTACCGCATAGGCCACCACAACTTTTAGGAGATATAGCTGGAGGACCATTGCTCACTCCCTCACTGTGACTGACTAATCGCTGCTTGAAGCAGAGCTTCACAAGAGTTTCTGAAAGATTTATTTAAGCTTTATACCATACAAATCAAGGGATTATCCAGACGGTCAGGCCTTCACTTTCTATCCTGACTTGGGACCTGATGGATATTTTCAGCAGAATCTTCTTATATTGCTTTAGCAACTGATGACAGATTCTTCATTACTTTATTGAAAGAAATAATCACAAATTATCTAAATATTTTGAATCTAAATACCAATTTTAGTATTTCCAAAGAAATATTGATAATCTTAAAAATTAAAAGTAGACTATATTTACAAAAAGATGTAACATTTTATATAATTAGGGAATACATTATAAGTAAATAAAAATATTTTAAATAAGTAAATATAAACGTGTTTTTTATATTCTATTGAATCCCATATAATTCGGAGAAAAGTATGTAAAAAAAAATGATCGAATTTAATTCGTTTAACTAACCAGAAATAACTAAACGTTTATCAACGAAGCAGATTTTCCAATACAAGGATAAAATCAGAGAATGCAACTGGATAAAAAATATATTCCAAAAAAATATAACACGAAGTGTTTCAGAGGCCTTTTTTAATTTTTGTTATTATTATTATTATTATTATTATTGTTATTATTATTATTATTATTATTATTATTATTATTATTATTATTATTATTATTTTGTTTCTAAGCCACCCCTAATTCCCCCCCTATTCGTTGTTTAGTTTAATCACAGGTAGAGAAAATATTTCAGTAAAGATCCTGATCATTCAACTAAAGATATGGGGAAAAAGTAATAAAATATGAACAAATGTGATTAACTTACTTTGTAAATGCCGATCATAATGCAATATATGATGAGATATGTTTTAATGTATACTGGTGTAATATCAATCATAAAATAGAATGCTTTGTTTTCACTAGTACTATTTCCCGTTGTACCTAAATCACATGTATGAATCACTGATTAGAGTCGATTTGTATAAGTTAATTAGTATATTAGTATTGTACGCGACCCGTCAAAAATAACGGCTAAATATTTAGATAGATAATGTATGCGCACAGACGTACAAATATAGCTTCAAAACTTCGCACTCCCTCGACCTTTCCTAACTACAGCACGGCAGTTTCGGCAATTCGTGGGAGATTGTGGTTTCCAGTGTATCTCTCTGGGTACCCCTTCTCCCCACAGAGTGTGATTACTCCCTCTCCCCCTTACCCGAAGGACAGGGAGAGACCGACTAATCATACGTTTGACCATGCCGTTCTGCATGGTGGGAAAAAGATTATATATATAGACACATTATATATATATATATATATATATATATATATATATATATATATATATATATATATATATATATATATATTTTATATATATATATATATATATATATATATATATATATATATATATATATATATATATATATATATATATACACACACACATCCCAGATACTTGCTCTTCATTACATAGGGGAGATGGGTTGAGTATTATTTGAGTACCGCATATGCACTAACCAAGTTGGCTCATAAAGTTAGGTGAATGTTGTTTCTCAAAACAAATTTACTTTGTCCTACAAGTGAATATTGATGATTTCAAGCATTGCAAAGTCTGATACAGTCTGTTTTGATACGTTCATTGGATAATCTCTGGATATCAGAAAAATCACTAAAAAGATTTTTTAGCGCACATACGTTTTTTTTAAGGGTTGTTTAACAATTAAATAATACCCACACTTTAGGTTCATATCTGGATACCATGGAAAGTGCATAGAATAGATCAACATATTGTGTATTTTAAGAAGTTTACACGTAAAAGCTACATAACTTTTAAAACACATGATATACCTTTTTTCAAATGTTGGAAAACAATGATGAAATAAAAACTACTACAGAGGATTCAACCCAACTCTCCAAATCCAACAAAAATACAGAACGGCATCTGGACTAGAAGTTTCTGTTTACTTAGATAAACTCGACTCGGATCTGAAGTTACTAGAGAGAGAGAGAGAGAGAGAGAGAGAGAGAGAGAGAGAGAGAGAGAGAGAGAGAGAGAGAGAGAGAGAGAGAGAGAGAGAGAGTAAACTT
This sequence comes from Palaemon carinicauda, assembly GCF_036898095.1. Taxonomy (NCBI): domain Eukaryota; kingdom Metazoa; phylum Arthropoda; class Malacostraca; order Decapoda; family Palaemonidae; genus Palaemon; species Palaemon carinicauda. The sequence continues at coordinate 145,050,851 of NC_090732.1, read as the reverse complement.
AGGAAATACAAACACACACCTCTAAAAGCCTCTTTTGACTAAAGCGACGAGGGCCGCCAAAGTTAAGCTCCCTAAAAGTATAAACAATCGAGTATAACCTAATTTGGTCTGCAATGAAAGTTTTTGACTGTTAGCGGATAAAAAAGTCCTAATCAACAGGATAGATTTAAGAAAATTGTGAATTTACTTGCAATGAAAAAGGCCTCTGGTCAGTATAGTAGTAATGAAGTACAAACATCAATAATTTTAGCATTAACACTTCACAATTCTAATACCAAATAAACACAAAATAAATGAAGGTAAATATATTCTCATATTAGGAAAACCGTATTTGTGAGTATATTATATTTTTAAGCAGCTGAATTAATTAGATGTACATGGTTTTGAAGGAAAAGGAAGTCTATCCCTCTTTTTTTTTTTTTTTTTTTTTTTTTTTTTTTTTTTTTTTTTTTTTTTTGCACGAGATTTTGGTAATACTCCCTCTCTAGCCTCAGTTTCAAAGCCACAATTAAGGAATTGCCAGATCTCCCAATATATCTAATCATTCTATCGGAGAACGAAAGTTTCTTAATTTTTAAAAACAGTTTTACTGAGACAAATCTGGTTCCATTACCTTTGCCGTTTCTTGGAAAAATCGCCGTCATGAACAACGCTTTCGTTTCATTGCAGTTAGGTTTAGAAGCGTTGGATGGGTGACCACAGATAAATTACCATAGGTGTTGGGATACAACCTCCCCTCATCAATTGGGTGTTTAATTTCATCCGAAAATAGTAATGCATAGAAACTTGTAACAGACGTTTTGACTAAGAAGTGAGCAGGAATGGAACACAAAAGGGATTCGACAAGTCAAATATAGTAATTACGAGCGAATGGACCTCTCATCATTACTGTTATTTTTGGAAATTCTCAAAACACTACTTATCCCTTAATGAAATTCTCGAAACCTTATCCATGTAATCCAAAACTCTTTGGTTAACAAAGGCCAATTTAAAACTCTACTCCAATTTCTGACGGCAAGAGACTTTGGAAAGGGGTGGCTTGAGGGTAAATGTGGATAAGACTGAAGCTATGGTGAACAGTAAGGAAGACAGAACAGGATAACCATACATGAAAGTAGAGGAGCAGTTAAAAAACAGGTTTGAACGATGTAGATACTTGGGATAAACTATAAATCAGGAAGGAGGATGTGAGGCTGGAGCCGAGAATAGGATAAAAACAGTATGGGGAAAGTGGAGGGAGGTGGCAGGAGTGGTATGTGGTAAAAAAATGCCAATTGAGGTAAAAGTCACGATTTATAGCACAGTAATAAGACCAGTGATAATGCATGGATCAGAAACTTGGGCTTTAAGACGAAAAGAGGAAGCAAAGATTGAGAGAGAAGATATGAGAATGTTAAAGTGGATTATGGGAATATCACTGTTTGATGAATGATTTAAAGTTTTCAGGCATCCTGACATCTAAGGTCATTGACGCCGGTAACATTTAATTTATGTATACAAAACTAAAAAATTAAACAAAATAAAAAATTAAAGAGTATTCAATTAAAATCATAAAAATTGAATGTCATAAAAGTTAAATATTTTTCAGAAGACCTGCTTCTGAAAGAAATCTAAAAATGCCACTTGCATGGTAGGACACATCATTTCCAAGAATCTTGGCAAGGATGAACCTGCCACCCTCACCTCGAGCCTCAAACAAATATCTATTCCGCAAGTTGTTATAATTGGGGCATTCGGTCAACAAATGCCTTACTGTTAGAGGTACCAAACAGTTGTCACAATACGGTTGGTGTTGGCCCTTCAGCAGAAACTCGTGTGTCAACCGAGTGTGACCAATACGGAGACGACAAAGAGACGTCTCCCATTTTCGGGGCATCATATTACACCTCCAAGGAGATATGTCATTTGTTACTTCCCTCATTTTATTGCCATTTTGACTATCCCATTGCTGTTGCCATTTATTGCAAACCAATTTCTTGATGTCAGGTAAGAAATCATTACAGGGAATGGGATACCTTCTTGGCAGCAACTCGGATGCAGCCTCCTTAGCCAGTGAATTTGCCTTCTCATTCCCAGACACACCACATGTGCTGGAACCCAACAAAATTGAACTGTTATACCTCTCCGCCCAATAAGGAAAAGCCATTCTAAAATCTTTAAAACTAGAGGGTTATTAGAATTAAAAACTTCCATAGCTTGAAGGACACTCCTTGCATCACTATAAATTGTAAAATTATCCTCCTTCTCCAACGCTATTTACTGCCATACAGTTCGGCAGTAAATATGGAAGCGGTCAGAGGAAGTGCACCTCTACAATTAAAACCATTACTATGTACTCCAAATCCAACGCCAGCATCAGATTTGGAGCCATCAGTATAGATAAAAGTTGATCCTCTATGTTCTTTAACATGTTCATTAAAAAGAGACCTGGCTTCTATGTCTGACATATTCTTCTTATCTCCAATAAAATATTTACAAAAAGATATCTCTGGTAACTTCCATGGAGGCGTTGATGGTACCTTGAATGGAAGTACCTTATTTCTAATTATATCCAGACTATTTAATAATCGTTTCACCCGAAAGCCATAAGGTTGAGGAGATTTTGGGTGCAACTCAAAGTATGATGCGTGTCTTACAAGGCTTGCAGTCTGAAAGGCTAGAGAGCTAGGGAGTCTTTGCAATCTAAACCAATACCGAAGAATGGAAGACATTCGGTAAAGGTCTAGAGGTAACTCTCCAGCATCAACAAGGAGACTTGGGATAGGCGAGGTTTTAAAAGCTCCAGTAGATAATCTAATACCTGCATGATGTATTGAGTCTAATATTTTTAACCGGCTTGGGGTGGCTGAAGAATATACCTCACAACCATAACTAATTTTGGAAAAAATCAAGGCCTTGTATAATTTTAAAATAGTATTGCGGTCTGCCCCCTATGATGTATGGGACAATACTTTTAAGATATTCAGAGCTTCAACACATTTAGCTTTTAGCGCTTTTAGGTGAGAAACCCATGTAAGTCTACAGTCAAATATCAAACCTAAAAATTTGGTTTCCGATACACATGGTATCCGTTGACCTTTAATGTATATATCCGGGTCTGGATGTACTCCCCGGATACGACAAAAATGGACAATGGTAGTTTTACTTGTCGAGAACTTAAATCCATTCATGTCAGCCCACTGGATAATTTTATCAATAGAGAGTTGGATTTTTCTCTCAACCATTGCCATTCTAGTGCCAGCAAATGATATTGAGAGATCATCCACAAATAATGTTGAGAGAACATCCTGGGGAATGGCTGAGGATATCCCATTAATTGCTAGTGCAAAAAGGGTTACACTCAGCACACTACCCTGAGGAACTCCTTCTTCCTGGCACTTACTCTGTGATAGAGTTTCCCCCACTCTCACTTGAAAAACTCTACTTGAAAGAAATGCCTGAATAAATAGTGGCAGCTCTCCTCTCAATCCCAATTCATGAATGGTTTTAAGAATACCATATCTCCATGTGGTATCATATGCCTTTTCAAGGTCAAAAAATACTGTAACATGGTGCTGTTTAGAAGCAAAGGCTTCACAAATAGAAGACTCTAGTCGTATCAACACATCAGTCGTTGAGTGCATTTTTCGGAATCCACATTGAATCGGTGATAAAATACCTTTCTTTTCAAGGTACCATATCAGCCTTGCATTGACCATCTTCTCCATGATTTTACATAAACAAGATGTCAATGCAATAGGACGATAGTTCGCTGCTAAAAACTTATCTTTACCGGGTTTTAAAAAGGCTAAAATAATGGCTAGTTCCCAAACACTTGGGTAGCTATGATCATGCCATATTCTATTAATAATGCTTAAAATAAATAGCTTTGTATTAAAATGTACATGTTTAATCATTGCATATGGAATTCCATCGGGTCCAGGGGCTGTATCATTGCAATGAGCAAGTGCAGAATCAAATTCTCTTTCAGTGTAAGGAGAATTATACGACTCTTCCCTTCTTGTTGCAAAATTTAAAATTTTCTTTTCTTCAGTGCTCCTATACTGGTGACCAGGGGCTCCTTCACACTTGCTGGATACATTTGAAAAATGATTAGCCAGGGCATTGCTAACTTCATTTGCTTCAGTTACATACTGGCCATTCACCTTCAACACTGGTGGTGGGTTGGGGGTGAATTTGCCAGCTATCTTTTTTACTTTCCTCCACACAGAAGATGGTGGTGTTCTACTGTTAATAGAGGAAACAAAAGACATCCATGACTGGCGCCTTGCTTCTTTCATGGCACGACGGAACTGTGCTCTACATTTCTTATACATAGTTAAATTCTCATCAGTTCTGCGTCTACGCAATCGTGTTAGAGATCTTCTTGTGGCTCTGTGGAGTGCAGTTAGTTCTGAAGACCACCACGGGACTGGTCGTCGTTTGAATAACCCTGTTGTTTTGGGAATTGAATTGACTCCTGCTGTATGAAGAGTTCCATTCAGTAGGTCTATGGCATCATCAACACTTTCAAACTGTTCTGCTCTCCCTTCGATTTCACTTAGCCTGGAAAATTTAACCCAGTCTGCCTTGTCTAGATTCCAACGTGGCGATCTTTGCAAAGGCGGACCCTTGTTGGTGTTTATAATGATTGGTGCATGATCACTAGTATGCCAATCATCTAATGTCCTCCAATCAAAATCAAGAAGGCAGTTAGAGCTTGCAATTGAAAGGTCAATGCATGACAAAGTACCTGTCTGAACATGGAAGTGTGTGGGCTCTCCTGTATTAAGGAGTCCCACATCCTCATTCTCCACAATTGATGAGATAATATTGCCCCTTGTGTTGGCCAAAACATCACCCCATAAAGGATATCTACCATTCATATCTCCCAGTAAGAGAAAAGGTTGAGGGAGTTGTTGAATGACCTCTGCTAAATCATCATATAAAATATTATCATTTGGATTGATTGATTGATTGATTTAAAGTTTTCAGGCATCCTGACATCTGAGGTCATTGACGCCGGTAACATTTAATTTATGTATACAAAAATAAAAGATAAAATAAAATAAAAAATAAAAGAGTATTCAATTAAAATCATAAAAGTTGAATGTAATAAAAGTTAAATATTTTCAGAAGACCTGCTTCTGAAATAAATCTAAAAATGCCACTTGCATGGTAGGACACATCATTTCCAAGAATCTTGGCAAGGATGAACCTGCCACCCTCACCTCGAGCCTCAAACAAATATCTATTCCGCAAGTTGTTATAATTGGGGCATTCGGTCAGCAAATGCCTTACTGTTAGAGGTACTAAGCAGTCATCACAATACGGTTGGTGTTGGCCCTTCAGCAGAAACTCGTGTGTCAACCGAGTGTGACCAATACGGAGACGACAAAGAGACGTCTCCCATTTTCGGGGCATCATATTATACCTCCAAGGAGATATGTCATTTGTTATCTCTCGCATTTTATTGCCATCTTGACTATCCCATTGCTGTTGCCATTTATTGCAAACCAAGTTCTTGATGACAGGTAAGAAATCATTACAGGCAATGGGATACCTTCTTGGCAGCAACTCGGATGCAGCCTCCTTAGCCAGTGAATCTGCCTTCTCATTCCCAGACACACCTACATGTGCTGGAACCCAACAAAATTGAACTGTTATACCTCTCCGTCCAATAAGGAAAAGCCATTCTAAAATCTTTAAAACTAGAGGGTTATTAGAATTAAAAACTTCCATAGCTTGAAGGACACTCCTTGCATCACTAAAAATTGTAAAATTATCCTCCTTCTCCAATGCTATTTTCTCAATAGCGGTTAATATGCCATACAGTTCGGCAGTAAATATGGAAGCGGTCAGAGGAAGTGCACCTCTACAATTAAAACCATTACTATGTACTCCAAATCCAACGCCAGCATCAGATTTGGAGCCATCAGTATAGATAAAAGTTGATCCTCTATGTTCTTTAACATGTTCATTAAAAAGAGACCTGGCTTCTAGGTCTGACATATTCTTCTTATCTCCAATAAAATATTTACAAAAAGATATCTCTGGTAACTTCCATGGAGGCGTTGATGATACCTTGAATGGAAGTACCTTATTTCTAATTATATCCAGACTATTTAATAATCGTTTCACCCGAAAGCCATAGGGTTGAGGAGATTTTGGGTGCAACTCAAAGTATGATGCGTGTCTTACAAGGCTTGCAGTCTGAAAGGCTAGAGAGTTAGGGAGTCTTTGCAATCTAAACCAATACCGAAGAATGGAAGACATTCGGTAAAGGTCTAGAGGTAACTCTCCAGCATCAACAAGGAGACTTGGGATAGGCGAGGTTTTAAAAGCTCCAGTAGACAATCTAATACCTGCATGATGTATCGAGTCTAATATTTTTAACCGGCTTGAGGTGGCTGAAGAATATACCTCACAACCATAACTAATTTTGGAAAAAATCAAGGCCTTGTATAATTTTAAAATAGTACTGCGGTCTGCCCCCCATGATGTATGGGACAATACTTTTAAGATATTCAGAGCTTCAACACATTTAGCTTTTAATGCTTTTAAGTGAGAAACCCATGTCAGCCTACAATCAAATATCAAACCTAAAAATTTAGCTTCTCTTGCACATGGTATCCGTTGACTTTTAATGTATATATCCGGGTCTGGATGTACTCCCCGGATACGACAAAAATGGACAATGGTAGTTTTACTTGTCGAGAACTTAAATCCATTCATGTCAGCCCACTGGATAATTTTATCAATAGAGAGTTGGATTTTTCTCTCAACCATTGCCATTTTAGTGCCAGCAAATGATATTGAGAGATCATCCACAAATAATGTTGAGAGAACATCCTGGGGAATGGCTGAGGATATCCCATTAATTGCTAGTGCAAAAAGGGTTACACTCAGCACACTACCCTGAGGAACTCCTTCTTCCTGGCACTTACTCTGTGATAGAGTTTCCCCCACTCTCACTTGAAAAACTCTACGTGAAAGAAATGCCTGAATAAATAGTGGCAGCTCTCCTCTCAATCCCAATTCATGAATGGTTTTAAGAATACCATATCTCCATGTGGTATCATATGCCTTTTCAAGGTCAAAAAATACTGTAACATGGTGCTGTTTGGAAGCAAAGGCTTCACAAATAGAAGACTCTAGTCGTATCAACACATCAGTCGTTGAGTGCATTTTTCGGAATCCACATTGAATCGGTGATAAAATACCTTTCTTTTCAAGGTACCACACCAGCCTTGCATTGACCATCTTCTCCATGATTTTACATAAACAAGATGTCAATGCAATTGGACGATAGTTTGCTGCTAAAAACTTGTCTTTACCGGGTTTTAAAAAGGCTAAAATAATGGCTAGTTCCCAAACACTTGGGTAACTATGATCATGCCATATTCTATTAATAATACTTAAAATAAATAGCTTTGTATTAAAATGTACATGTTTAATCATTGCATATGGAATTCCATCGGGTCCAGGGGCTGTATCATTGCAATGAGCAAGTGCGGAATCAAATTCTCTTTCAGTGAAAGGAGAATTATACGACTCTTCCCTTCTTGTTGCAAAATTTAAAATTTTCTTTTCTTCAGTGCTCCTATACTGGTGACCAGGGGCTCCTTCACACTTGCTGGATACATTTGAAAAATGATTAGCCAGGGCATTGCTAACATCATTTGCTTCGGTTACATACTGGCCATTCACCTTCAACACTGGTGGTGGGTTGGGGGTGAATTTGCCAGCTATCTTTTTTACTTTCCTCCACACAGCAGATGGTGGTGTCCTACTGTTAATGGAGGAAACAAAAGACATCCATGACTGGCGCCTTGCTTCTTTCATGGCACGACGGAACTGTGCTCTACATTTCTTGTACATAATTAAATTCTCATCAGTTCTGCGTCCACGCAATCGTGTTAGAGATCTTCTTGTGGCTCTGTGGAGGGCAGTTAGTTCTGAAGACCACCACGGGACGGGTCGTCGTTTGAATAACCCTGTTGTTTTGGGAATTGAATTGACTCCAGCTGTATGGAGAGTTCCATTCAGTAAGTCTATGGCATCATCGATATTTTCAACTTGTCCTGCATCCCCCTCAATTTCGCTTAGTTCACGAAATTTATCCCAGTCCGCCTTGTCAAGATTCCATCGTGGCGATCCCTGTAAAGGTGGACCATTGTTGGTGTTTATAATGATTGGTGCGTGATCACTAGTATGCCAATCATCTAATGTTCTCCAATCAAAGTCGAGAAGGCAATTAGAGCTTACGATTGATAGGTCAATACATGACAAGGTACCTGTCTGGACATGAAAGTGTGTGGGCTCTCCTGTATTAAGGAGTCCCACATCTTCATTTTCCACAATTGATGTTATGATATTTCCCCTCGTGTTTGCTAAAACATCACCCCACAAAGGGTGTCTACCATTCAAATCTCCAAGTAAAAGGAAAGGTTGAGGGAGTTGTTGAATAACCTCCACTAAGTTGTCATACAAAATGTTATCATTTGGAGGCAAGTACAGAGAACAAATTGTATATTTTCGCCCTATGTCGATCTGTACAACCACTGCCTGCAGAGGTGTACGAATAGACAGAGAAACTTGGGGAACATCTCGACGAACGTATATGAGGCTTCCACCATGGCTCCCCACTTGGTGATCATATGGTGTCCTATAACTAATGTATTCGCGAGGGCAAGGGGTATTATGATCAAGTTTGCTCTCCTGTAGACAAATAATTATGGGGGAATGCTCATGAATAAGGAGCTTAAGTTCTTCATATTTGGCCCTTAAACCCTGACAATTCCATTGCAAAATGGAGGAAAAAACTATGGTTTATAATTTGGTAGACCCCTTGGATGGAGTCTTCCCATTAGCAGTGTTTGATCTAACACTATTTTTTGGTGGTTTTATTAAAGAGGGTCTTGATAGATTGGGTTTAGAATTTATGATTTTCTTTTTGTCTTTTTGATCTGATTGTTGAGGAGGTTGGTGGACCTCCACTTGAATTTCCGATTTATTTAAATTGACTTCCAGATCAGAAATATCAACTGACAAATCATCATACTTATTTGACGTCGTAATTTTGATATTTCTTATGGAGGGGGGCGAGAGAGATGGAGGTCTCTCTCTTTTCCGATTAGTAGGTTTTGAGCTACCACGTTTTTGCACCTTCCCCAATACAGGTGCACCTGGTAACTTGGTGTCAGGTGGCATCTCTATCAAATCAGGCAAGGACATGGCCTGGGAGAGGTTAGTACTATTGCTGGTAATGGGGGACGAAGGCTGTACAGAAATGGGCAATGACCCATTTTTAATACGCTGTGGCAAAGCCTCAGAAGGCGATATGATTACCTTGTCATGCAGTACTTTATTATCAGAGGTTGTATTTCTTTTCTTAGGATTACTGGCAGTGCTAGGTGGGGTTGCTGTCTCCTGTGGTAAATTTACCTTTGATTTTAAGGCCTTTGCATAGCTGGTTGATTTATTCAACAATCTTTTTGCATGTCCCACACTTATGTGTTCTAAACTTGATTTGTTTAGGGCAGCTTCCTCCAACTTATACAGTTCGCATCTCCTATCAGTTGATTTATGATTCAAATTGCAATTTGAACACCTGGCCTCAAGTGTACATTCTCCATGATAAGTTTTGGAGCAAATACCACACAATTTTCCATTTTTACAAACTTTGGATGGGTGTCCAAATTTAAAACAATTAAAACATTGCAGGGGCTTTTGTTTGAAAGGCCGAACTTTAATCCTTTCATTTTCAATAAAAATATGGAAAGGTACATCAGCATCCTGGAAAGTGAGTATAATCATTGAAGTTCCAGGAATCTTATGCACTTTCCATACATTTAATGGACACATAGAAAGTATCTCCTCCTCTGTAAATTCGTATAGGTCCTTATTAAAGACCACTCCCCTTCCATAACTAAAATTAAGATGAGGTTTCATTTCCAATGTAATTTCATCACTGCCTGTCTGTAAGTTAGACAGTATTGCAGACTGAGTCGAAGATTTGGCATGGATGAGATAACTGTTCTTCCCAAAACGAGATATATCTCCAGGTGCTATGGTTCCTACTTTTTTTTGGATAAACTTACATATCTTAAAATAATTCCCTATTATCCCTTTAGGTTCAGCTAAGAGCCACATTGGTGGTTTGGGTTTTCTCTGTGAAGGCATGGGTACATTTCTATCTTTTTCAAACCAATCAGCAGGTTTGTACACATCCAATTCCTTTGGGACCTTATCACAAAGAGCTCCCATGATGTTCAATTCGTTAATTTTGATACTACTAATATTACTTATGGCATTAAACGCCTCATCGTGACTTTCAAAAGATATCCAAGAGTCCCATTTTTCATCTCCAAGTCTCATCCTTATTTCCTTTATCAATCCATAGCACTCAAATGCTCTATATATATCATCATAATTTGTCTCTAATGGGATTTGGGAAACATGAAGGAATCGTAGTTTCCCTGTGTTACCCAAATTGCTAGATTTTTTAACATCAGTAGAGTGGTCCTTTTTAGTTCGAAGGTCGTCAACAGAGTTTTCCTTAATTACAGTACCAGAAGTCGTCAACAGTGCCGGGGGGGAGTCAGCAAATCCAGGGGATGGGGAGTCAGTATTTGAAGGGTCCATATTTAAGGATGGGATTTTCAGGTTTTTTGTTGTTTTGTTGGGGTACCTGCTTGAGAATTATAAGAAAGTATCATACGTTGGAAAGGAAATTTGCATTCTCCACTATCGGCACAATGAGAGTATATTTCCCCGATGGTCCACTCCATACCCTACCCGAAGGATAGCATCAAAACAGATATAGAGGCACAGGTGTAAGCTAAACCCGCCTGTTAGGACTGAGACCAAAGTAATATGGAATCATCCTCCCCATATCTGTAATGATGGGCTTCCGGCCAAAAGCCAAGAGTCCCACCTCAAGGATTGGATCCCCCTGGATTCCGATGACCCAACCCTTGAGAGTAGTTCCGCCAAAAAGGTCCAAACCATCTTTGGGATGGCTGAGATCATCCAATACTCTCATATATAGCTTTGAATGCGAATACCTCCCAACCGTGATCCCTTCTCCCATTCATCTAAGCAGGCAGTAATAACGAATGTGGAAATATCCACGCCATTTAAATAAAATAGAAAAAAAAAAATAGATAAATAAATAAATGAACAAATACAATAAATAAATATATATATATATGCATACATCTACATATATATATAACTAAGAAAAATAATAATCATAGAGATAGGACAGCAAGATGAAAGAAAGTTGATAAAATTAAGAGAAGGTCGAAGTAATATTAAGCAGAAGAAAAAGATGAAAGAGAGAAATTTAGATTCGAACTGGGGGAGCAATTTCCCGAAGTTCGAGAGCCCTCTTGCCCGTCACCAAGATTCAGCACGGGAATGAAATGCCGTGCTGAAGCTCAATGACTTCATCAAGGCATTCTCTCATTAAGAGGGTTATCATTTGGAGGTAAGTACAGAGAGTATATTGTATATTTTCTCCCTATATCAATTTGTACAACAACTGCCTGCAGGGTTGTACGTATAGACATGGGTATTTGGGGAACATCTCGACGAATGTACATAAGACTTCCGCCATGGCTCCCTGCTTGTTGATTATATGGTGTTCTATAGCTAACATACTTTCGAGGACTAGGAGTGTTAGAATCAAGCATACTTTCCTGTAGACATACAATTATGGGGGAATGCTCATGAATTAGGAGCTTAAGTTCTTCATATTTCGCCCTCAAACCCTGACAGTTCCATTGCAAAATGGAGGAGAAAACTATGGATTATTTCTGGAAGACATCTTGGATGAGGTCTTCCCATTAGCAGTTTTTAATGTAACATTATTACCAGTAGGTTTCTTCAGAGGTGGTCTTGTTATGTAGGGTTTAACGTTGGTGATTTTCTTTGTATTCTTTTTATATATTTGTTGAGGTGGATGGTGGACCTCAACTTGAATTTCTGATTTATTCAGTCCATCTTCTGGTTCATTAGAAACATCAACAGACAAAACATCAAATTTATTTGATGTCATAACCTTAACGTTTCTAATAGAGGGTGGAGAGAGAGATGGAGGTCTCTCTCTTTTGCGATTAATAGATGGTGGGATTCGAGGTTTTTGCACCTTTCCCACAACAGGTGCATCAGGTAAGTTAGTCTTAAGTGGAACCTCCATCAGATCAGGCAAGGACATGGCCTGAGAGAGGTTTGTATTACTTTTTGTAATGGCGGCTGAAGGCTGTACAGCAATGGGCAATGACCTAGTGTTAATACACCGTGGTAAAGCCTCAGGAGGTGATATGGTTACCTCGTTATTTGACATTTTGTCAGATAGTATACTTTTTTTTGAGCTATTGGCAGTGCTAACTTGGTTTGATTTTAATGCCTTAGCATATGTATTTGATTTATTTAATAGTCTTTTGGCATGGGTCACACTTATGTGTTCTAAGTTTGATTTGTTGAGGGCAGCTTCCTCCAACTTATATAGCTCGCAGATCTTGTCTGTGGATTTGTGATTCGAGCTGCAATTTAAACACCTGGCTCCAAGTGCACACTCTCCATGGTAAGATTTGGAGCAATTACCACACATCTTCTCATTTTTGCAAACTTTGGACGGGTGCCCAAATTTAAAACAATTAAAGCATTGCAATGGCTTCCGCTTGAAGGGTCTTACTTTAATCCTTTCGTTCTCGATAATAATATGAAAAGGTACATCAGCATCCTGGAACGTAAGGATTATCATTGATGTACCTGGGACTTTATGAACTTTCCAAACATTTAATGGACATATGGCCAGTATCTCCTCCTCTGTAAAATCATATAGATCTCTGTTAAAAACTACGCCCCTTCCGTAGCTAAAATTTAGGTGGGGTTTGACATCTAACTTAATGTCATCATTATTTATTTTCTTATTGGACAATATTACCGACTGTGTACTGGATTTGGCATGGATAAGGAAACTATTTTTTCCGAAACGAGATATATCGCCTGGTGCAATAGTTCCTACTTTTTTTCTGAATCAATTTGCATATTTTAAAATAGTTCCCTGTAAAATCATATAGATCTCTGTTAAAAACTACGCCCCTTCCGTAGCTAAAATTTAGGTGGGGTTTGACATCTAACTTAATGTCATCATTATTTATTTTCTTATTGGACAATATTACCGACTGTGTACTGGATTTGGCATGGATAAGGAAACTATTTTTTCCGAAACGAGATATATCGCCTGGTGCAATAGTTCCTACTTTTTTCTGAATCAATTTGCATATTTTAAAATAATTCCCTGTAACCCCCTTTGATTCAGCTATAAGCCACATCGGTGGTTTTGGATTTCTCTGGGAGGGCATGACTAAATCTGCGCCTTTTTCCAACCAATCGGCAGGCCTGTACACATCTAAATCTTTTGGTACCTTATCGCAGAGAGCAGCCGCGACATTCAAGTTATTAATTTTAATATTATTCAAATTACTTATTGCACTAAATGCTTCGTCATAACTACTATAAGATATCCATGAATCCCAAGTTTCAGCTTCAAGTTTCATCCTTATTTCTTTTATGCATCCATAGCATTCAAATGCTTTACATAGATCATTATAATTTGTTCCTATTGAAATTTGTGTAACATGGAGGATTCGAAGTTTCCTCGTGTTACCCAAATTACTCGATTTAGAAATATCAGTAGAATGGTCCTTTCCCGTTCCGAGGTCATCAACAGAGCTATCCCTTATCACATTAGCAGAGGTCGTCAACAGTGCCGGGGGAGGGTCAGCGTATCCAGGGGATGGGGGTTCGTTCCTTAAAGAATCCATTATACTAAAGAGAGGGAAAAGAGTTAGTTTGATGTACCTGCTCGAGAATGTTAGGCCATCACGTGTCGGAAAGGAAGTTTGCACTCTCCACTATCGGCACAATGAGAGTATACTTCCCAGATGGTCCACTCCATACCCTACCCGAAGGATAGCATCAAAACAGATATAGAGGCACAGGTGTAAGCTGAACCCGCCTGTTAGGACTGAGACCAAGAAATTATGGAATCATCCTCCCCATATCTATAATGACGGGCTTCCGGCCAAAAGCCGAGAGTCCTACCCCAAGCATTAGATCCCCCTGGATTCCGAAGACCCAACACTTGAGAATAGTTCCGCCAAAAAGGTCCAAACCATCTTCGGGATGGCTGAAATCATCCAATACTCTCACATATAGCTTTGAATGCAAACACCTCCCAACCGTGATACCTCCTCCCACTCATCAAAGCAGGCAGCAATAAAGGATGTATGAACATCCCCGCCGGGGCTACAATGGATGTAAAAACATCCAAGCCATAGGAGAAAAGAAAAAAAAATAAATAAAATATATATGTACATAATATATACACACATATAATGAGGGAAATTTTTCTCATAGAGTTTGGAAAGCAAGACTAAAGAAAGTTTGTGAAATTAGGATAAGGTCGAAGTAATATTGAGAAAAAGAAAAAGGTAAAAGAGAGAAATTTAGATTCGAACTGGGGGAGCAATTTCCCCAAGTTCGAGAGCCCTCTTGCCCGTCACCAAGTTTCAGCACGGGAATGAAATGCCGTGCTGAAGCTTAATGACTTCATCAAGGCATTCTCTCCTTAAGAGGGTCACTGTTTGAAAGATTGGAAAATGATGAAATAAGATCAATGGCATATTACAAAGGTGATAAGAGTATTACAAATGAGATGGTGTGAACACGTTTTGAGGATGGATGGTGGGGAGGGAGTGAGGAGGGCTTGGGAGGAACCTGTTAGGGGGAGGTTTATCAAGAGGGAGATAGAGAATTAGATGGCGAGATACGGTGAAGGACGATATGGAGAAAAGAAGTTTGGTGGAAAATGATCCCTTTGATAGAAGGCATTGGAGAGGGTGCATCAGGCAATCGACCCCTTAATGTATGGATAACGATGGGGAAGATAATAAAGAAGACCAACATCTGACGGTATTAAAATTACTGAAACTTGGTTTAGTATTTCCACAAAGTTCTTCTACGCTTGTTTACTTTTAAAATCCAATTTAATTTTGTCATTCCATTTTTTCCATTAGAATATATGTCGAAGTAGTTTGCTGGAGAAATAAAATATTGTAAAAATACTACGATTATATATGATGATTTAATCTAGATTAATTGAAAAACATAATAAACTTTTGAAAAAATTAAAAAAAAATTCAGACATTTACGTTTTTACGTTTTCCGGAGTGAGTGGGTGTTAAGAAGACTTGAGAGAGAGAGAGAGAGAGAGAGAGAGAGAGAGAGACTTACCTTATCGCCTTATTCTATGTTTGGGTTCCCCAAGGTCCCTCAGTGTGAGGCACCTCGTATATTCACCAGAGAGTTGCTAATGCATCTTCCGGTGTATTTTGCATCTTCCAGTCTTGGATGGTCTGGGATGTATCTTAGGTATTTATCGAGCTTACTCTTAAACACATCTACGCTCACTCCTGATATGTTTCTTAGATGAGCTGGCAGCGCATTAAATAGTCACTGCATTATCGATGCTGGTGCGTAGTGGATTAATGTCCTGTGCGCCTTCCTTAGTTTTCCAGGTATAGGTTTTGGCACTATTAATCTACCTCTGCTTGCTCTTTCTGATATTTTTTAGCTCCATGATGTTTTCAGTAATTCCCTCTATTTGCTTCCATGCTTGTATTATCATGTAGCGTTTTCTTCTCCTTTCTAGACTGTATAGTTTTAAAAATTGCAGTCTTTCCCAGTAGTCAAGGTCCTTAACTTCTTCTATTCTAGCAGTATAGGACCTTTGTACACTCTCTATTTGTGCAATATCCTTTTGGTAGTGTGGGTACCATATCACATTGCAGTACTCGAGTGTACTACGTACATAAGTTTTGTAAAGCAAAATCATGTGTACAACTTTTCTTGTTTCAAAGTGTCTGAAAAACATTCCCATTTTTGCTTTACATTCAGCCAACAGTGTTGCTATTTGGTCGTTGCATAATATATTCCTATTTAACATTACACCAAGGTCTTTAATTGCTTCCTTGTTTGTGATTGTCTCGTTAATAGGTCCCTTGTATGCATATACCATTCCTTCTCTGTTTCCATAATTTATTGATTCGAATTTATCGGAGTTATATTTATCTCCGCCCATTCATATATTTTGTTTAGATCTCTTTGTAGTGAGTTCCTATCTTCATCACAAGTAATTTCTCTACTTATTCTTGTGTCATCGGCGAAACTTCTCACTACAGAGTTTTTAACATCACAGTCTATGTCTGAGTTCATAATAACAAACAGCTGTGCAGCTAATACCGTACCTTGTGGCACGCCAGATATTACCTGATATTCATCTGATTTCTCGTCATTTGCAACCACTATCTGTTTTCTGTTTTGCAGGAATTCTTTTACCCATTTTCCTATCTTTCCCACAAAATTATGCTTTCTCATTTTTTTTTCTCTAATATATTATGGTCTACCTTGTCAAAGGCTTTTGCAAAATCTAGATAGATCACATCTGTCTTTTTCATTTATCTTATTTTTGTATATGTTTTCCTAGTGTGCTATCAGTTGGGTTTGTGTACTTTTTCCGGGCACAAAACCGTGTTGACCTATATTAAACAAATTATTTTTAACCAAATGATTCATTATTTTCTTTTTTATTACCCTCTCATACACTTTCATAATATGTGATGTTAGACTAACAGGTCTATAATTGCTTGCCTCTAGTCTTGATCCACTTTTGAAAATAGGGGTTATATAAGCTAATTTATGTTTAACATATATCTTGCTCATATCCACGCTTTGTCTTAACAGTATTGCAAGCGGCTTCGCGATAGTGTGTGCAGTTTTTTTTTTCAAATTGCTGGAACTCCATCTGGTCCGGCTGCCGATCCATTTTTAATTTCGTTTATAGCTTTGACAATATCTGCTTCATTAATATCTATTTCCATTAGATATTCAACATTTTCTTCTCTCATTTCTGTTTAATTATTCTCATTCGCAATTCTTGGCGTGAACTCACTCTTATATTTTTCTGCTAATATGTTGCATATTTCCTTTTTTTTTTTTTATTCGTAAACCGTCTATCAATTCTTAGAGGGCCTATTTCTAATCTCCCTTTATTCCTCTTTTTTGCATAGGAGTAAAGCACTTTGGTTTTTTTTTATATTTTGAAGTGTCCTTTCTTCTAAGTATCTTTTTTCATTTTCTTTCTATTGTATAATCTTTTGTTCTGCATTTTCTATCTTACTTTTTATTTCCATCATTTTCTACACATTTTTTTCTTTTGCAAGATTTATCTTCCACTTTCTAATTTTCTGAAATAAGATCCTTCTGTCTCTTGGTGTGCATGTCTGTTGTTTATTGCTTTTTTTTTTTGGTATATATTTTTCAACAATTTTCTCCAGTATTTTGTACAGTATGTCCGAATTTACATGTATATTATCACTTACGAATACATTTTTCCATTCTTTGTTCAGTTCTTAATTTATTTCTGACCATTCTATATTCTTACTATAAAAATTATATTTTCCATATCCTTCCCAACGTTTTGTGCTTTGATTATCTCTGCGATCACTTGCTTTGGAATGGAGTATTAATTCTATAACATTGTGGTCTGAAATTCCCGTGTTATACACTATTATTTCTTTAACATAATTCACCTCATTCACAAATACTAGATATGGGACATTTTCCTTTCTTTTTGGAATGTGGTTTATTTGTTGCATATTATGTTCGAATAGCATATCTTGAAGTTTTTCAAATTGCCTCTTATCTTCTGCGTTACTATTACTCTCTTTTTTATATGTATATATACGACCACTTTCTTCTATCCGTTTTTCCAATCCACGAAAGGATAGTTAAAATCTCCACGTAGGAGTATATTCCAGTCTTCATGGTTTCTACATATATCATCTATTTTTTCTATCATTATGTCAAACTCCTTAGTATTTGGGGGTCTGTAAACTACAATATTCACTAGTTTTTCAAATTCAAATTCTACCGCAATCAATTCACATTCTGTGTTGCTGTATTTTGCACAGACTTTTCCTTGATTTATGTCTCTTCCATATATTCCAGTTTCCCCTTGATTCCTATTTTTTCTCTCTGATCTATATGTTTGGAAACCCTTTATCTGATCATCACTGGCAGTCTCTTGGGAATACCATGTTTCACTTATATTTAATATATCTATTTTTTCAATATGGGTTAGTTCTTCTAAGAACACTATTTTCGTTTTAGAATTACTCGTGACTAAACCCTTTGCATTCATCACTATTATGGTTTGTGTTTCATCCCCATTATTCAATATTGGTAATATGAATTTTCCCATGCTTCCCTCTTGTTCTGCTATGGTGTTCTTTTCTTCATTTCCATGAATTCTGCTATTAAAAAATCCAACTTTTCTATTATATCTTCTCTTTCGCCATCATATTTATTTTTGTGTGTATACCTGCAATTATCCCCATATCTGCACTAATCCCTGGTATTATAGATGCATTCTTCTGTAGTTGGGCTCTAAATGTGCATATCAAGGTTGAAAGGCATCATATCTTGGCGCCTTTTGTGCATAGCGTGGTATATACTCGGCTTGATTTTTTGTTTCGTTTTTGTTTCATTTTTGCTTTCATTTTTCTTTTCTGTTCGCATATATCGACATTTTTTGTTGACTTTGCATCTTTTCCTTCTTTTAGGTTTTTGCATATTTTTGGATGGAGATCTCTGCATTCATCTCCATATTTGTCTAAATACGCACATTTACCATATATTTCATAGTTATGGCATATCTTTGGATGCTTGTAGTAGCATCTTTCGCCAAATCTGTAATTCCCTCTTTTCAGCAAATTGCAA
>NC_090732.1:145022017-145027017 GCF_036898095.1 Palaemon carinicauda | reverse complement strand
AAGAGGCACAGTATGTACTACCTGTAGTTACATATTGCATCACATACTGTATATCCTAACCAGTGTTTAGCAATATAAATTTCCGATCGTAGGCAACTTCACACTGACATATCTCAAGATGTGCTAATCTTCGAAAAAAGCTACACCCAGGAAAAGAAGGCGTATCTTCAAAGTCTGCTCATGAATGGCAGAGGGAAGGGACAATGGCAATGGTCTACAGACTGACCATATATTTACATTGTCAGCTCCCAAGCCTCCTCTCCACCTAAGCTAGGACCAAGGAGGGCGAGGCAATGGCTGCTGGTGACTCAACAAGGAGAACTATAGGCTCCCCCAAACACCCCATCCTAAAATCACATGGATGGTGATGTTACTGACACTACAAGAAAGTATCGAGCTCGAGCGGAACTCTAACCCCAGTCCGGCAGATCACCAGGCAGGGATGTTTCCAATCGGACCCTCAATCAAGCAACAAACAAAATAAACCTGGGGCAATCAATAAAGGCACATCGAGGACATACAGTATATACATTGTGAGTTAACGAACTGTTTTTATTAAAACAATAAACTATCAAAAAGATATCATGGTATAACGAGTATCAATTTATTTATTACGTATTAACATAAAACTAGAAATCAAAGGCAAAATAAATAGTATAGCAATCTATATTCGTAATTCTCTAGTTATATATATAGAAAAGGGGCAACAAACTTGAGGCTAGTTTAGTTACTTTTACTGATAAATTATCATAAAATAAAATCTAATATGACAAAGAGTGTTAAATAATTTCACAGGATAACCAGTAAAAATCAGTGCCTTTCTGCCATACCACTGTATTACAAAATTTTACGAAATATTATTTAATTTTTATGCTTATTCATTTATGCTGTACATCATTTGACATATTTTCGATAAAGAAAAAGTCTCGATAGTGATTAAGATTTACTGAAAATAACGAGGGCACCAACTTCAACTGCTTAAACATGGTTTAAGAGTGAGCTTTCTTTTCGAAGCATTTTATAGATGTGTTTCTCCACTATTCCATTATACTTCTAATATTGGTTTAATTTTGGAACTCTAAGAATATGTCTCAAGAATGTAAATCAATTTCTTCCTCCGATTCTGGCCGAACATAATATTGTAGTTTAAAACAGTAGTAATCTCCACAACATAATAAAGAGCAAGTGTCTGGTTACATACATACATACACACACACACACACACACACACATATATATATATACATATATATATATATATATATATATATATATATATATATATATATATATATATATATATATATATATATATATATATATATATATATATATATACAAGAGAGAGAGAGAGAGAGAGAGAGAGAGAGAGAGAGAGAGAGAGAGAGAGAGAGAGAGAGAGAGAGAGAGTCTAACGAGAAAAAAGTACACAAGAGGAGTTTGTGAGCTTATACCTATATGCAATATCTGTCAGTGCATTACACCTTTATGAAATGCTACTTTCACCTTTCGGTGTCAGTCAAAATTGGTCTAAGGAAAGATCCCTTGTCGACTCAAGGCTCTTTACACAACACTATTTGAACTATAAACTTAATTTATTTTAACTAGAAAAATATATGTGTGAAAGGAAACTAATTGTTACTGAGATAGATAAATTAATGAGAAACTATTACCCTTCTACAGTATCTGATCCAATGATCATGAATGATTGTGATTTAATGTTTCAAATCACACATGTTAATTTCAGTAAAGACTAGCAATGTACTATAAATGAAGTGAAGGATCACGGATTATAATGTTTATTATCTCATCTAAGATTTCATGTCAAACCATTGCCTTAAATTTACCAAAATATAAAGTAAGGGGCTAAATAAATTTCCTTTTTCATACATTGTGGGTTATTTTATTTATCATAGATACACGGAAATTTTTTTATTTTAATGTGTATATATATATATATATATATATATATATATATATATATATATATATATATATATATATATATATATATATATATATATATATATATATATATGTGTCTGAAAGTCGACATTGAAAAAAGAGGAATATTTGATTAAAAAGACAATGATGATGATAATAATTGTTCTTGCTATATATATAATCATACTGAAAATAATCTGGGTGGTCAAGGTTAGTCTTTTTTTATCTTTTGAATCTTCTTATGTCTCCAAACATCAGTTCTTCCCGAAACACCTAAAATTTATCTCTGTAACTTTCAAACTAAATGGCAATAATATAGTAGGTTTTCATCGTTACTGTATATTGTACATAATCATATCGGTTATTACACTGTTTTTACTCCTTGCCTGTCCAGAATTTTGATATTTCCAAATCACATGCAACCTTTTGGAATGTGACGGAACAGTGGATTGGTCTAGAAAAGTATTTTAACGAGAAAGTTGAAGTTCTGATCTGACAAAAAAAAAAAAAAAAAAAAAAAAAAAAAAAAAAAAAAAAAAAAAAAAAAAAAAAAAAAAAAAAAAAAGAGGATTGGAGACAATTACGGAACAATTACGGACAATTACTGAACACCCGGCAAAAAAAAAAAAAAAACTCAAAGATACATGTCTTAATATATTAAACATCAAACGCCAACTCACCCACCCCAAATAAAACCCTCCAAGATACACGTTGTCTTCGAAATATTAAACATCAAACACAGCCTAACCCACCCAAAAGAAAAAAAAACCCCTCCAAGATACATGTCTTTCAAGAGTGAAATTATGTTCTTAGCAGAGTTTGCTTACAACGACTGATCTCGCTTTGGTTAAACTCGCTGATTTCGTATTTAATTGTCAGACATCTAAATGAAACTGTTCAATTGAATATTTTGCAAACGATTCGCATTCATTATATGGTTGGGTCTGTTTTTCTGTCTCACCAGTATGAAAAAGCAGTGGCGGTGAATACATGAATAATTGATGACTGTACACTGATATGAACAAAGTTTGGACCGTCTCTGTTACGCTTTGTCAATTTGCATCTCCCCTCACTCATTCTAAAATGCTCCATTGAAGCTTTTTCTTTTCATCTTTTAAAGAGTAAATATTTATGTATGCGCATGCATTTCAATGAAAGTGCATTAGTTTTATAAAAGAGAAATTGCGGGTGCATAAATATAGATGCATCAATAAAAATTGTACTCTTTCTCCCCCTCCAAAGCACTCATACTCACAGAATCACACACACACACACACACACACACACACACACACACACACACACACACACACACATATATATATATATATATATATATATATATATATATATATATATATATATATATATATATATATATATATATATATATGTGTGTGTGTGTGTGTGTGTGTGTGTGCGTGTGTGTGTGTTCGTGGCTATCTATTTATCTATCTATATAATGCATAAGGTATCTCCATTCATTATTTGGTGACACGTGTTTCGAATCAGTTTCTGTACATGAATCACCGTCAGGATTACATAGGTTGAACGATAGATTTACGTTTCAATATAAAAAAAACGGTGAAAATCAATACGCACATGAATATTTATAAACAAAAAATTATTAAAAAATAATGCTATATAAAAGTCTTTAAAAATGGAATATTTCTAAGATAAATTTGGATATAGTCTATTGACTTTTTACAAGGCTTCACTGAATTTCAGGATCGACCTGTCAAGCTTTCTCTCTCTTCGACGGAGCTTATGGTTGCAGACTTTCAACGGGATTAACGTCCATTATTACAAGATCGTTATTTCTAGTCCTAACTAGGCTAAAATGTGAAGCTTAAGTTACCCTGACACTTGCACGACTTTTGGCCACGAATTTGTCAATTCGTGCCATTTTGGGGCACGAACTGGGAGGCTCCCGCACTGTTCACGGCTAGTTCACGCATAGTTCATGATGAGTTCATGACGAGTTCACGAATAGTTTACGAATGCGTGCCCATTCGTGTCCACATTAACATGAACTGGCACGACGAGTTCACGTATAGTTTGCACATAGTTTGTGCATGGCGCACTTCCCGCATTGGCACGACGAGTTTGCGAAATTCGGACGGTGTCGTGGCGACTTGGCCACGCCATATAAAAACGGGGCCTCTCCAACCCTTGGTCATTTTTGGATTGGCTTTGGAAGAGACAGCATGCTAAGTGTCAGAGACACCATTGCTGCAAGATTCCTATACCTGGCAGCTGCTCTAGCCATTGTTGAAGAGTAGCAGAAAAGGCTAGCAGAGGCAGAAGAGCAAGAAAAGGCAACCCTACCTCGAAGAAAGACACAATTAGCACAAGGACTGATCAAAGTTGATTATAATTATATCATATTTTCTACCACAACAATATATAATGGTTTTCCCTATTAATGCAAGTAAAGTGAAATCACCCTCAAATCGAAAGTACGAATAATGTGAGTAATTTGAGAAAATCGCTTATAACTTTTTTCAACTGACAAAAATACGATGTCGCCTGCACACACACAGAGAGAGAGAGAGAGAGAGAGAGAGAGAGAGAGAGAGATTCCATCAGTTATTATTATTATTATTATTATTATTATTATTATTACTACTATTATTATTATTATTATTATTTTTATTATTATCATTAGCTAAGTTATAACCCTAGTTGGAAAAGCAGGATGCTCTCAGGGTCTCCAACAAGGAAAATAGCCCAGTGAGGAAAGGAAACAAGGAAAAATAAAATATTCTATAAGTAACAACATTAAAGTAAATATTTCCTATTTAAACTATAAAAACTTTAACAAAACCAGAGAAGCGTCCAGTAAGCTCTATATATACCACCACACCGACGCGAGCGCCACTGTCGCGCAGTAGTCGTGAACTGATCGTGAACTGCTCGTTCCATGCGCAAACTGTTCGTGAAGTGCGTAAACTAGTTGTGAACTGCTCGTGCCATCAATGCGTGATGTACACGTGACCATGTCAGTGGGAAGGCACGGCCACGCTGCGACGCGAGCATATTCGTGAACATGTCGT
>NC_090732.1:144997017-145017017 GCF_036898095.1 Palaemon carinicauda | reverse complement strand
TTTATTTTTCCAAACGACTTATATCACGGTTTTAATAAGTCTGATTTTAAAAAATTACTTGAACTTGCAGTGATTGACACTCATTTTATTTTTGATGGCAAGTTGTTTAAACAACTTGATGGTATGGCTATGGGTAGCCCTCTTGGGCCCACCTTCGCTAATATTTTTATGTGTCATCTTGAGGAGCAGTTTTTAGACCAATGTCCTTTGCTATTTAGACCTATATTTTATAAACGCTACGTAGATGATACGTTAGCTACTTTCAAGCAAAAGGAACATGCTGCTAGATTTTTAGATTTCATCAATAACGTTCATCCAAACATCAAATTCACTATTGAGGAAGAAGAAAATAACAAGTTACCATATCTTGACATTAACATCTCAAGAGGGCAGACACGTCTAGAAACTAGCGTATTCAGAAAAAAGACATTCACTTGTTTAGGCACTAATTTTTTTAGCTTTTGCTTTTAAAATTTTAAGTTAAATGCCGTAACAATCCTGATCTGCAGGGCATTTTACCTTTCGTCTGACTGGACATCCTTTCATAATGAAATAGTCTTTTTGAAGCAAAATTTCAAGGATAACTGTTTTCCAACTAAAATATTTTATAGATTAGTTAACAAATTTCTGACCAAACATTATCAACCTAAACTTCAAGTTCCTACAGTACCAAAAATGACTTTCTATGCCTCGTTGCCTTTTATTAATAACGGAAAATATGGGAAACAAATTAAAAAAGTCATTTTAAACAATTTTCCGAGTCTGGATTTTAAACTTATTTTTAAGAATCCCCTGGCAGTAGGATCCATGTTTAGAATTAAGGATTCTCTCCCCGATCTAATGCGTTCTTCAGTGGTCTATATGTTTACTTGTCCGAGATGTAATCTCGGAAATTATGTGGGTTCCACAAAAAGATTGCTGAAAGTTCGTATAGATGCGCATCGGGAGTGAGTCATAGAACTGGATGTGCGCTCAAAACCAAAGAATTCTCAACCATAAGAGAACATGCAAGTAAATGCAAGACCAACATTGCATATAAAAACTTTGAAATCATTGCTCAAGCGCAAAATAACTCCTCTCTACTAGTATTAGAGTCTTTAATGATTAAAGAAAAAGCTCCTAAACTAAACAGCCAATTATCCTCTGTCCCCCTCCACATCGTTTAAGCTGGCAAATTTAGAATTTTCTTTCTGAGTACTGTCCTTCAGATAGTCACTCAGTTCTCTAGTCTGTTCCAGACAGGTTGGTCTCCTTAGACAATTTTGATTCTTGTATATTTAATTTTAAGATACTTTTCTCTTAGTCATTTTTTTTATCTCCATATTTTACTTGTAACTGTGTTTATAATTTCAATTTTAATTCTGACTGTCTTTTTTTTTTTTTTTTGTATTTTATATATTTTTACTGAATTTTACTTATAATGTTTTATATGTCCATTTTAGCCTTGATAATGGGATCAGTCCTGAAACGTCGGCACCAATAAATTGAAAGATGTTGTCCAGACTCTTCGTCCTCCTTTTCATTTTATATATATATATATATATATATATATATATATATATATATATATATATATATATATATATATATATATATATATATATATACACATACATACATACATATATATATACACATACATACATACATGTATATATATATACATGTATGTATGTATGTGTGGGTGTGTATATATATATATATATATATATATATATATATATATATATATATATATATATATATGTATATATATACAAATATATGTATATATGTATATATACATTATATATATATATATATATATATATATATATATATATATATATATATATATATATATATATATATATGCAATTTATCCATAATAAATTAACTAAGCAACTGATGCATAAAAACTTTATTTTATTCCTGCATACACTTACAGGTTGCTCCAGGAGCTACAGCCTTTGTTGCCATGTGGCCAACTCTATCTATAAACATTATGCAGGTAATTGCTTGCACAGAGAAAAGTATTTGTCCAAAGTTCTTACATAAATAAACGAATGAAAAATGGCTTCTGGGGAAAAAGGAGCTTAAACATTCATAGCAGAAAAATAAACAAAACACACAAATGTCTGTTTAATTCCATAAGTTAATACAAAACAAAAATCTAAAATGTAGTTTTCTCAAACTTTTATTTTTTCATATTTAGTCGGGAAACTCAACACGTTCGGACAACTAATTGAAATCTATTGGAAATATTGATTACCCATTTATCTAAAATTATTTACTTTACTTAACAATGTAGTTTTTATTCTTTTTAATATTTTCAACCTTACACTAAAAAACGCTCTATGTTTTTATAATCATATTCAGAAACTTTTACCTGTGACTGATGTCAACAATTGAAATTCTCGGTGTAAAACAGTTTTCATTCAAATAATTAAGAACTTTCAACTGCAGACCATAGATGATACAAATTTACTGGGAACTGAAATCATACACGGTGGTATGAAATAATCAACCATGAAAAATCTAAATCGATTAGATATGGAAAACAGCTAATCCCTAATAACGAAAGCGCCCGTTAACAGAGGATGAACATTCTCTTAAGCCTCCTGGCTAACACAGTGGTAACGACAAAAACGAACGTGACCATGTCACGACTGTACCCAAGATATTATAAAAAAAGAAAACTTTTGGGATGTACTATTCGTATAAAAGTCCATTTTGCAGATCAAGTGACTCGTCGTTTAAATATAACTCAAATGTCTGCATCAATGGTGTAACGAATTAGGTCGCATTTCAGTTACTATTTGATATTTGTGTTTTAATGACCTTTTATTGGACCTTTTATGATTTTCACTTTTTAAGGAACATGTTTTATAGATAAGATTCAAATTTTCATATATAACAGACTTTTAACCCCATTATTTATTATTTTCTTATCCATTATATTTACTATATAATTTATTTTCATATCATTATTATAAATATAAGGAAGTTGCCAAATTCGTGGAAATTGGGTTTGTATCCCCACAACTTCTATGGTAACTGCAAGAACAACCAATAAGTGTAAAAGACTAAACCTTGGATTTTTAACATGTTGATGAGGTATATACACAATTAATAAAGAATTGACAATTAATTTGTTTAAAAATTAGTGCAGTGTGCGCGCTATTCAGGCTGCTACGCCCAGCACGCACGGTCGGTAACAAGTGGGCAATGACTTTTCTTACATTATCGAGGACAAGGGTATGATAAAGTACCGATGCATTTTAGTGCAGATAATAAAATGAAAACAATAATGGCTGTTTTAAGGATAATATGAATATTCCACTAAAATATTAAATGAGTGCTGTTTACTAAAAGGACGGAAAAATATGTCACCAATATCCATAATACTGTGACTACGACGGATATAAAAACCATCGCGTATCACCAACCAAAGAAACTTCCTACCTCCTTCTCAAAAATAACGTTATTTCTGTCGATCTATGCTCCACAGTAAAAACCCGGTACACTAAGGTCACTGCCAAAATGTAGGGCTGAGAGCACTAAATATTCTGGGATGACCACGACCTGTGGGTCTACTCTACGGACAAATTGCCAGCTTCAAGACATCTACAGTATAATAGGAGGTAATAGAATAGCGTTTTGAGAAAAACACTGGACACCTCTTCATACACTAGGTTCGCAACATTAAAGAAGGTAAACCCTTTGGATAACTGCAATATAAAAAAGAAAAAACTATTCCTTTCATAACCTCTAAAAACTTTTGAGATCGAAACCCCATCGAAAATCCCCGAGATATCTCAGTCCCATGCTCTGCCCACTGACAGGCCAGTGTCATTTCGACATAGAGTTTTTTTTTTTTTTTTTTTTTTTTTTCAGCTGACCATTGCGGTGGCCTATTGGAAACATCACTGCTTGGAGATCGCCGGACTCGGGTTCGAGTCTCGCTCAAGCTCAATCTTGTCAGCTAAGGATTTGGTTGTTTGGGGGAACCTTTAAGTCTACTTGCTGAGTTTTCAGCAGCCACTGCCTAGACCGCGCTGGTCCTTGCTTGGGTGGAGAAAGGCTTTGGGCGCTGATCAGATGGATATATGGTCAGTCTTTCGGGCATTGTCTTGCTAGCTAGGGCACTGTCACTATCCCTTACTTCTACCATTCATGAGAGACCTTTAAACCATTAAAGAGGGCTTATCATTCCCACTAATTTCCCCTTCTGATTTCCTTATTGTCCAAGTTTCATGACAAATATATTTTACATAAATATACGTTGAATTCTGTTTAGCATTCAAGATCCACTGAATGTAAAACTGTGTGTTCTTAAAGGTCATATAAAATATTGCATAAACTCCAGTAAAGATATTTTTTTTTCAAATGTCTGGAATCTTCCTCGTCAGCATTATATCTGATGATAAATGTTAATTTGGAAAGCTTTAAGTAATATAGAAAACAAAATAATTTACAGCCGGCTGCTATAAATTTCAATATGACATACACTCCGTACATATACATACATATACATAGTTGTATATATATATATATATATATATATATATATATATATATATATATATATATATATATATATATATATATATATATATATATACAGTATATACAGTATATATATATATATATATATATATATATATATATATATATATATATATATATATATATATATATACAGTATATATATATATATATATATATATATATATATATATATATATATATATATATGTATATACATATAATTATACAGTATATATAGGTATATACATATATATATACACAGTATATATATAGTATAAATATAGTATATATATATATATATATATATATATATATATATATATATATATATATATATATATATATTTATATATACTGTATATATACATACAGTATATATATATATATATATATATATATATATATATATATATATATACATACATATATATATATATATATATATATATATATATATATATATATATATATATATGTATATATATATATATATATATATATATATATATATATATATATATATACATATATATATGTATGTATATACTGTATGTGTCTACATTATCAATATCTTGCTTTTTTAATCAGAGAGAGAGAGAGAGAGAGAGAGAGAGAGAGAGAGAGAGAGAGAGAGAGAGAGAGAGAGAGAGAGAGAGAGAGAGAGAGAGAGAGATGGAAGTAAAACCTTCTTAAAAGATCCATGGAATGGCATTATGAAAGAATCATCGCTCCTTCTACGTCAACTGCCTTGATTTATCGCAAAAAGTAGAGTTCGCCGAGCCAAAGAAATGACCCCGTCTTAGTAATCCTTATCAATTCAATTACTACGATAACTTTTCCTCTTCCTTTCGCCCTGAATCATTCAGGTTGCCATGAACTGGGAAAAGTAGGACATAATTCTAAATGAAATCGGAGTGACATCAAACATTCAACCAAATCTTGTCTAGAATCAACTGCTTAAATCCAAGAACGTCACACAAGGAAAGTAAAGTTTAGAGGAGATTGGTGGTGTCTCATTTTCACAGTTTATTTTGAGAAGTATTGTGTTTAGGCATCATAATTTTTTTATAGTAATTTCATATGAACTTTAAACACAACTGCTTGGCTGAATTTTTCTTGTTTTTTCCTTGTTTTTATTTTGGTTTTTCGCTTCTTTAAATTTGCAATAATGTTATTCCTCATTATTTCGTTAATTACTCTTGTAATTGTGTACTTATATACTCATATTTGTTCTCTTCTCCTCCAGAATTTTTGTCTCAATATCACACACGAATCGTTTTTATTGCTTCGGTATTACCATTGGTAATTTGGTAACCAACTTAGAAAAAGGAAAAGTTTCCTAATAAAGATATTCTTCTTTGACATTCGTAGTTTTAGCAAAGATATTTCGTTATCAGTTTCTCAGACAGACGCATATTGTGTGTGTGTATATATATATATATATATATATATATATATATATATATATATATATATATACAGTATATATATAAATATATAAATATATATATATATATATATATATATATATACAGTATATATATAAATATATATATATATATATATATATATATATATATATATATATATATATATATATATATAGATATAGATATATATATATATATATAGATATATATATATATATATATATATATATATATATATATATATATATATATATATATAACTTACATTTGTTAGCGTATATTCCAATGTAAAATAATTAGCATTTTGCTCGATATGTAAAAAATTACCAACAGTTCATATAAAAATCTACATGTATGCAAATTCATTCTTGGTATTTTAAATATTTTATACATTTGACCAACAATAATAGAAGGCAGGTAATCAAAACATAAAATATAAAAATTTACTCATACACCTTAACATTTAGGTAATAAATTGGTATACTCGTACACGCAAAAAACGCCTTCAATCTATCTATCTATCTAATATTTATATATATATATATATATATATATATATATATATATATATATATATATATATATACATATATATATATATATATATATATATATATATATATATATATATATATATATATATATATATATATATATATATATATATATATATTATTATTATTATTATGGTCCTAGGTCTCGGCACCAAAATATACTATATTATATATCACGGCTGGCACCCACAACCACTCGAGATCCAAACTCACCTGTTTTTTGTTTTTTTTTGTTTTTTTTTTTTACATAAATCTGTTAC
This sequence comes from Palaemon carinicauda, assembly GCF_036898095.1. NCBI lineage: Eukaryota > Metazoa > Arthropoda > Malacostraca > Decapoda > Palaemonidae > Palaemon > Palaemon carinicauda. Next base: position 145,010,243 of record NC_090732.1, on the reverse strand, counting down.
ACTTGAATAATACCCGAGCTCTGAGAAAACTATATTAACTCCCAGATGGCAATATATAAAAATACTGAATATCTAAAGGTCTCTTGCATACACTCCAAACAAATGGGGTAATTATTACTATGAACAAATCAAAACAACCTCTTACTTCGATTCTTAAACAGGGATACAAGAGTGTTCTGTAAGAAACATTAGTGATGAAAATAATACGCTCTTTACAAAAATAAGTATATTCTATCAAAAATTACAACACTTTGAAAGAATTAATACCAAAAATAAATCACTCGAAATATTAAATCTGAACAAAACCTTCGACTAATACAAGAGAATGTGACACCCTGAAGATTATGTAATCACTTGTTTCACTGGAAATTAAATTTTACACAAAATATTTAATCTTGATAATCAATAAAAATAGTTAACCTTTAACATTCTAAGGATTAAATTCTTAAAGAAATTACATAAAATTAACTGATAAACTTAAAAGTTTTTAGCTCACACAAAGTAATCGAACAGATAGCAATATAAATACACTTCTTGTTTTCACATAAATCTCGCAGGGCAAATTACAAAGATTTATATAATACCAGCACATAAAATAACAAAATAAATTTGTAATCGCCTTCAAAGTTTTAGTAACGTTTTAACCCACCACATGATATATGTTGGGTATAAACTTATTCACTTTGGAGAGGACACACACTCGAGGTACTTGAGATAGAGATGTGGTTGGCTCTTTCACTGGGACAGGCTGGTTCTCTTCTGCTATACATCCCTAGGGGTGAATAAATATTGACTTAATTATTCTAAATCCTTCTAGGTCAGGGGGTCTAGCAGCTTGGGGACTGCCAACGATCACGTATCGAACAGGAGAATCTAACCTTGCTTGCAAAGCAACACTCTCTCAGCCGCTCCGCCTACTTCCATTCTCGGAACAATAAAAAAAAAAGATAAAACTAACTCAAGAACCTTCCAAATACGCGGAAATATAACACTTGCGTAATTTCTCATAAACATGACACAATACCTCATGAAAACATAAAAAAATTACATGAGCCCACGTTCATACCACGTTCATACTTAATCGAGAATGCATAAGACTTCGTAATCAAATACGTTAAATAAAAAGTTAATTCTTGAAAATAAGGTAAAATTACATATACTGACTTGAATGAAAAATACAATCAAATAAACGACGAAAGTCTTGCGCAATTCACATACTATCACTTATACCTAAATGAGAAGAGCTCACCTTACGAGCTAGCTATTCACCTCTTAAATACACAAATTAAATACATAGATAAATATGGACTACACAAGACCAGCTTTCTAAGTATATATATATATATATATATATATATATATATATATATATATATATATATATATATATATATATATATATATATATATATATATATATATATATATATATATATATATATATATATATATATATATATATAAATTATAGGCTAAGCTATAGTCTTAGATGGAAAAGCAAGATGATTTAAGCCTAAGGGCTCCAACAGGGAAAAATAGCCCAGTGAGGAAAGGAAACAAGGAAATAAAGAAACTACAAGAGAACTGATAAGCAATCAAAAATAAAATATTTCAAGAACGGTAACAACATTAAATTAAATCTTTCATATATAAACTATAAAAACTTAAAAAAGGATAAAAAGGGAAGAGAAATAAGATAAAATAGTATGCCCAAGTGTACCCTTAAGCATGAGAACTCTAATAAAAGACAGTGGAAGACAATGGTACAGAGGCTATGGCACTACCAAAGACTAGAGAACAATGGTTTGATTTTGGAGTGTCCTTCTGTTTAAGTAATCGGGATCTATAATACCGAGCACAGCAATTTTCATTCCAGATCATTCCCATTTGCCTATATTAGATATCAGAAAAACATTTCTGTCTATTTTGAATTTCCTTGTTCATGGTATTATTAGAAACCCAATGCATCTTTTAACATTATTATTATTTCTTATATTAGTTCTGTAAATATCGTGATTGTATTTGTAGTAGTGTCAAAAAATGACCAATACTATGGTTGCAGTTCGATCATTTCATTTCATGTTGTTATTTATCATTTATTTTATTTCCATAATGTTGTTAACATAACTAAAAATAAGTTAATTATGCCTATAAATTATTCTCAATAAATTCCATAATGCGGATGAGACATTCCTCATGATCTTTCACAAATTATGGTATGAGTGATTTTAACAGAGCATTGCTTTGAATGAGATAATTTAAGCTAATTACATAATTCAGAGCACAGAAAAGTTAAACAACATTCACGAATTTCAGAAAAAGGGCAATACATAGAACACAAAAAAAAAAATATTGACTATTATCAAGGAAGGAAAGACAGCAGCTATCATTGGATACTATTCAGTAGAGCGCCATTGCGCAGCAGACCCAATAATGGGATAGATTCGAGGTCTCGCCAATAACATATTTCATCTGGCCTTTGGGGACAGAATGAAATATGAAAAGGATAAGAGTCTTCCTTTCACCCAATCCTGACTTCAAAGGAAAATTTCGATAAGGCTCTCTTTCTACATTTCTTTATGCATTTGCATATATATCTAATGTAGATACACACACATACTGTACATACATGTGTGTACACACATACATTACCTACCTACCGGCATATATATATTTATATATATATATATATATATATATATATATATATATATATATATATATATATATATACACATATATATGCATATATGTATATATTTTTATATATATAAAATATATATACATTATATATATACACATATATACATATGTATATATTTTTATATATATAAAATACATATACATTATATATAAATATATACATATATAAACATATATATACACATGCAGTATATATATATATATATATATATATATATATATATATATATATATATATATATATATATATATATATACATAGAGTATATATATATACATATATATATATATATATATATATATATATATATATATATATATATATAACATATATATACACACACACACATATATATATATATATATATATATATATATATATATATATATATATATATATATATATATATATATACATATATATACATTGAAAGATAGAGAGATAAGTAAAGGGCAAAGTTAATGCTAGTGGAGTTTTAACAAAGGAATTTCCAGTGAACAGCGTAGTAATCCAAAGGAATGTGTTGCCACCTATGTTGTTTATCCTCCTCATGGATTTCGTAATGCATAGAACAGTCGGAGACAGTGAAGAAGGAATGGCATGGATTGGTAATAGGGATTTAGCACACCTAGAGTATGCTGATGATGCTGTCCTTGTTAGCAGAACACCACAGGATTTGCAATGCTTGCTTACCAGAATGTATGACATATCACAGGAGGTTATGCTGAAGATAAATAGAACAAAACAGATGATGAGAACGGAATATGCAAGGAAAGATGGAATATCATTGAGAGGAGAAAGGATTAATGAGGCAGAATCATCTAAGTATTAAGGAAGTATGATCCCAAATACAGGGTCTTTGGAATTAGAGTTTAGCGAAAGACTGAAAAAAGCAAATCAGACTATGGCTAGGTCAAGTAAAATTTGAAAATCAAATCGCCTGAAAGGGAATAATAAAATCAGACTATATATCAGTTTAGTGAGATCGGTGTTACTCTATAGACATGAGTTATGGCATGACAACGAAACAATCTCCAATAGACTTAATAGATTTGATAACAAAGCTCTCGGAAGGATACCGAGACTTAAATGCCAGGATTAGAAATGAAACTATATGAGAGATTACTCCAGTGCCATTTGTGGATGAGATAATGATGAGGGGTAGATGGAGATGGTTTGGGCATGCTCTTCACACTCCCCGAGAGAAATTAGTTCATCAAACGTTCAGCGGGGCTCCACAAGCCACTAGAAGGGTAGGAACACCCATGCCTACGTGGCTGAGGACTATGATGCGCGAAATAGGATATGATAAATGGAGAAGTATCAAACTAAAAGCACAAGATAGGCGTAGGAGTGGATGATATATATATATATATATATATATATATATATATATATATATATATATATATATATATATATATATATATATATATATATATATATATATATATATATATAAGATGACTTGCAACAGGGCGTCAACAAATATTGGCTTTAAGAGATGGATATGGAAATATCAACAAAAGAGATGGAGTGATAAAAATTTCAGAGAATATCTATATAATGCTATAGAATAGTGATATAAGAAATAACTTTGCCAATAGAAATAAAGAAACACTTGAGTCGGTGCCAAAATTAACAGTAGGAGAAGTAAAGTAAGCATTAACAGGCATGAAAAGAGGCAACTCAGCAGAAGAAGATGGCCTAGTAATTTATTTAATAATAGGAGGTTTCATACTAGTAAACCTTGCTCAACTCCACACAAAATGTCTGCAAGAATATTCTGTACTTACAGCTTAGTAAAAATTTATCATTATACTAATCCACATAAAAGGGGGATACAAAAGGCCTGAAAATTTACATCCTAATAAGTTTACTCTCAGTAATCTATGAAATATTTACAAAGACCATATCAGGCAGAATAGAAAGACAGCTAGACTTTACTCAACCAAGAGAGCAGACAGGCTTTAGATGCGGGTATCCCACAACTAATCATATCAATGTAATCAACTAGCCAATGCAAACATCGAGTATGAAAACCACTACATACTGGACTGTGAAAACTTCAGCAGCAATGAAAGCCCTTCAAAGACAAGGAATAGATTAAGCTTATATTAAATCACTTGATATATATATATATATATATATATATATATATATATATATATATATATATATATATATATATATATATATATATATATATATATATATATATATATATATATATATATATATATATATATATATATATATATATGTATATATATATATATATATATATATATATATATATATATATATATATATATATATATATATATACAGGAGGTACAGCAATACTATAAACTACATAAAGAAACTGAGAAAGTTCCGATTGAGAAAGGAGTTAAACATGGAGAACCCATCACTCCTAAAATATTCACAGCAGGCCTTGAAGTAGTTTTTAAGAATTTAGATCGGGAAAATGTTAAAAAAATAGCAATATTGAGAATAACCTTAACAGGTTAAGATTTTTCAGATGATATAGTTCTATTTAGTGAATCATAAAGGGAATTGCAAAAGATGTAAGATTTGAATAGAGAAATCAGAAACATAGGACTGCAAATTAATTTGATTAAATCTAAGGAAACGTTTAATGAAAATACAGAAAGACAACAAATGAGGGTTATGGACAAACTTCTAGAGATTGTTAGTGTACAGTATATACGTGCTTAGGACAGGCAGTAAGTGTTTACCCAGGAGAAGAGACCAAAATTAAAAGAAGGATAAGCATAGGATGGAGAGCTTTTGGTAAACAAAATGAGATTAATAAAAAGAAAAGTATCTAATCATATGGTCCTACCAGTATTAACTCACACATCAGAAACTTGGAGTCTTATTAAAATCTTAGATATAAGCTAGTTACAACTCAACGAGCATAGGAAAAAATTATGCTAAAAATAACAATAAGACAGAGAAAAAGAGCAACATGGATACGAAAGCATTCGAAAAGGATATTCTAAAAACATATAAGATAAAGACATGGAAATAGTCAGGACATATAAAGAGAAAGAAGGATAATAGGTAGACACTAAGAATAACAGAATGAGTCCCTAAATATTGCAAAAGAAGCAAGGGAAGGAAGAGAAGACGATGAATTGACGAGTTAAGAAAATTTGCGGGTATTGACTGGCATAGAAAGACCATAAACACACGTAAGTGGAAAAACATGACTGTGGCTTTTATTCTGCAGTCGTTAATTACGGATGATTGATTATATATATATATATATATATATATATATATATATATATATATATATATATATATATATATATATATATATATATATACGGATTTTGAGCGAAGCGAAAAATCTATTTTTGGGTGAGATGGCCATGTCGTCCTGATGGAAGTTCCTATAGGGTAGCTTCCTAGGGTATATTACAACTACGGCGATATTCCCAGAGAATTTACCTTAAGGTACCAGAATTCTAACTCCTGGAGCGAGTATCCCTCGTGAAAGGGATATCGCGACATATCAGAGGACGTATTCTAGACACGTCACATGGCAATCTACAACCTGGACAGAGATTTCGTCTCGTAGGAGGTGATTGACGAGATACGAATTCGGGAAAGAAAAAGGGGAGCCGCTCCCAAGGCTTCCCTATCCCCCGATTCGTATGCGTGCCTGGCGCCAATCCTGGCGCCATCTGTATTCCTTGTAGCGTACACGAGGTGCTACAGATATTGTATGTAGGGAGGGGTGCTACAGATATTGTATGTAGGGAGGGGTCCTACAGCCCTTTCTTAGAAAGGCAAGGGCGGGTCCATCAGGACGACATGGCCATCTCACCCAAAAATAGATTTTTCGCTTCGCTCAAAATCCGTTTTTAGGGCTCAAGCCATGTCGTCCTGATGGAAGTGTACCAGAGCATTACTGTATCTGTGGATTCTCAGAACGTGCCGTACTCCCCGGAGGTAATTTTTTCCCGGTCGACTAGACCTAGAGACCTAAGATGTTACCGTTATACATCTTTTCAACTAACTATAAACTATGTTAGAGCTTCCTGCCCCCTACAGGGAAGATTCCTACTAGACTCTGGAAAAGTCTCGAAGAGTACATATATCTATGTATGAATACCAGGCAAGCTAATATAGTGGTCTCGCCCTATATTAAGTAAAGCATAGTTTGTAAAGGACCACTGCGTCAATATGAAATATCGACCAGTTTTCCGCACAATACTTGTATTGGGCAAAGGTTTTTTATCCGCATAGGAGGAAAACCAATGCAACATAGCTTGCATAAAGGAACAATTCTATTAGAATTATCCCAGATAAGGTACATAGAATGAATGCTCAATTATACCAATAAATTGACACAGGTGAAGGAGACGCAAGGTTCTCAAGAACCAGATTATTGACAGGCAATAAATAGACAGGTTAACCACAATTATATATATATATATATATATATATATATATATATATATATATATATATATATATATATATATATATATATATATATATATATATATATATATATAAGAAGAGGATAACCCAAAACTTTAAGCATAAGTATGATAGTAAACAGAGCTTGTTTGTCTGAAAGAAAAAACATTAGATGCCACTTTTAAGATACCGAGGTATCAAAGTCATAAAAGTCTGTATTACAAATCAATGACATTAGCGTTAGAAACGCTCGGCACACATGTATGCACTTATGCTAGGTTCACCTTCGGAAATGGAACAGTCTGGATGGGCAACACAGTGCCCTCCCTTAGTTTGTAGTACAGTATGTAACTACACACTCACCCTGGAATTAATCGTCCCAATTAAGACCACTGTTCCTCGCAGAGTTAAACAGTAGGGTTAACACCGCGACCCACTGCTACCACAGATCTCTTTTAGTTCCTCTACTTGCTTCGCATAGTGGCGAAAGAACACTCTGGAAGACTTCCAGCCAGTGTATGAACGGAGATGTTCAAAATCCATACAATTAAAGAAGTTTAAGAATGAGGCAACTTTCCTCGGATCGTGACCTGCGGGTGTATTGTCAGGATCCGCTCTGCGAATAAAATATGTGATTTTCGCTCTGAGTTGATTCAGAGATAAATTTGAGCCTGATGTTTCTCCCCTGAATAGTTGACCACCCTTGAAGTCTGAAGTTCTATGAAGATAGACCTTTAGGCATTCTACTGGACATAGAGATGCATCTTCTTTCAGAGGGCAGATTCTCCAGGGACCCCACCTGTTGGTGGGTAACTCATTCTTGGCGAGAAACGTAAGATCCGGAAACAGGTTCAGTTCTTCCCCATCCAGGAACTGAACACGACCTGCCTCTCTCGAGAGGCTACAAACTCACTAACCCTGGCCCCGGACGCGAGTGCAAAATAGGAAAATAACTTTTTGTGTCAAATCCTTTAACGCACACTCTTCATTGCTCAACAGAGATGCAAAATGAAGAACTTGTCTAAAGACCATGAAATGGGCTTTGGAGGTGCTGAAGGTCTGAGCCTAGCACAGGCTTTCGGGACTTTATTAAAGATCTCGTTACCTAGGTCGACCTGGAAGGCATATAGAATGGATCTTGTCAAAGCAGACTTACACGCTGAAATCGTGTTCGCTGCCAACCCTTGACCATGGAGGTGGGGAAAAAAGATAAGCAGAAGTCTGTCAAGATCTCCTGCAGAATCTTCGCCTTGACAAAAGGCCACCCATTTTCTCCAAGATGACTCATATTGCCTTCTAGTAGATTTGCATTTATATTCCTCAAGGAAGTCTATACTGGCTTTCGAAATCCCGAAACGCTTTCTCACCGCTAGGGAGAGAAAATCATGAACCGCAGGGTCCGGGTTTTCTGTAATGAAGCGCAGACAGTTGACTTCTGGACTCGCTGGGTCAGAACTGGATCTGGTAGTGGTACAAACTTCAGCTACAGTTCCAATGCCAGGAGGAACCACACGCTGTTCGGCCACTTGTGGGCCACTATTGCCTCTACCCTTTGAAGGATCTCAGTTTGTTGAGGATCCTCAACAGAAGGTTGTGAGGAGGGAACAGATAAATCTTGGACCATCTGTTCCAGTCGAGGGACATCGCGTCCACTGCTTCCGCTAAGGGGTCCTCGTACGGGGCACGTACAGGGGCAACTTCTTGTTGTCTTTCGTCGCAAAGAGGTCTATCTGCAGTTCTGGGACTGATTCAGAATGAAGGAGAATGATCCTGCGTCTAAGGACCATTCCGACTCTATCGGTGTGAACCTGGATAGAGCGTCTGCTGTCACATTGCGGACTCCTTGAAGGTGAACTGCCGACAGGTACCACTTCTTCTTTTCCGCCAATCGGAAGACGGCCAACATCACCTGGTTGAGAGGTGGTGACCTCGATCCTTGTCGATTCAAGTATCTCACAACTACCTCGCTGTCTATTACCACTTTATGTGGAACGAATGACGCGGGGAGACTTTCTTTAAGGTAAGGAGCACTGCCCTAGCTTCTAGAAAGTTTTATGAGAAAGGTCTTGAATAGCCTGGACCAAGTCCCCTGGACTTTTTTCCAATGAGAGTGACCTCCCCATCCCTCTTTCGAGGCGTCTGAGTGAATCGTCACCGACGGGGGAGGTGGCTGAAGAAGAACCTGACTTCTTTAGATGTCTGGCTTGGGACCAAGGCCTGAGAAGAGTACTTAGCCGAAGCGGCTGGTCTTCTCAGATCTCTTCACGCGTTTGATGCATAACTTCTCCAAACTCCGATTGCATCCTTTAGCTGTGCTCTTAGCACTGGGTCTGTCACCGAAGCAAACTGGAGAGAGCGCAGTACTCTCTCCTGCTCGTGTCTTGATATCCTTTCGGAATCTTGAAGTCTCTTGACAGAACCCGCTATCTCCTTCCTTTTCTTCGCCGGGGCGGAGAAACGGTGTGACAAAAGGTCCCAGTGGATCTTAGCCACTGGAACTTTTGAGATGGAGAAAGTCGAGACTTTTCTGTTGATCTTGAAGCCTAGGTACTCTAGGAACTGGATCACTTGACTGGAAGCTTGCAAGCATTCTGTCTCGGATGCTGCCCACACCAACCAGTCGTCCAGGTAGGCTACTACCTGAATTCCCTTTAGGCGAAATTGTTTGAGAGCTACGCTCGCAAGCTTCGTAAAAATCCTTGGGGCTATGTTTAGCCCGAATGGCATGGCTCCGAAGGCGTATAGTCTTCGTTGTAGCCTGAACCCTAGGTAGGGGGAGAGTCGATGGCTAATTGGAATGTGCCAGTAGGCGTCTGACAAGTCTATAGAGACGGAATATGCCCTCTTGGGCAGTAAGGTCCTTATGTGTTGCAGTGTTAGCATTTTGAATTTGCAATTCACTATGAACTTGTTAAGTGGCGACAAGTCCAGAATGACTCTGAGCTTTTCCGAGTCTTTCTTGGGAACACAAAACAGCCTCCCTTAGAAATTGATGGGCTTCACCCTTTTTCTCCAACCGTTCTTGAACGTACTCCTCCATAACGGGGGTGGAGTGTTGGAAAAACCGAAGGTACGGGGGTGGAGTGCTGTACCAGCTCCAGCCCAGTCCATTCTTGAGTAGGCTGTGGGCCCAGGGATCGAAGGTCCACCGATCCCGAAATTTCAGAAGTCTCCCTCCTACCGGTATCACCTCGCTTGGACTGCCGTCCTGAGGTCTTGCCTTCCTGACCACGACCACCCCTGAATCCCCTTCCCCTTGAGGGGCGTCTAGACGAGCCTCTGGCTGCTCCTCTAGGCTTTGCTCGAAAGGAAGTAGACTGCCCTTCGAACGCTGGGGTGAATGCCGTGGACTGTGTCGACACGGCCTGGGGTACCCACTGAAAGGTGGTCGGGGTTTGTGCCACGATCTGGGGCACTGGGGGCAATGGCAATTGCAGTTGCTGTTGCTGTCTAAGAGGCTTGGTTGGGCGAGACGGTAGCCTAGTCCTCATAGTCTTCCTCTTTGGTTGAGGACCCTCATCCGGGGAAGACTTTCTTTTGATAGCCAGGCCCCACTTCTGGAGAAGGTTTCTATTCTCCAAGGTGGCTTTATCAACAACTTCTTTGACCAAGTCGGTAGGGAAAAAAGGTCTTTTCCCCAAATGTTGGAGGAGATTAGTTTCTTTAGCTCGTGCCTCACCGTAGCCGAGGTAAACACAAACTCCCTACAAGCTCTCCTTGCCTTGACGAAGTCATAAAGGTCCTTCGTCACTGTGGCCAGATGAGGCTTGGCCACTACCATGCACATTTCATGGACCTTGGGGTCACTTGCCATCGTCTCGAGAGTAGTCTGAAGAGACATTGAGGCAGTCAGTCTTTCTTTTGTATCGAACTCACTTCGCAAAAGAAAGTCAGACAGCTTAGGGAGGTCCTTGCCGAACTGACGTCCGGCAATATCAGCCTCCAACTTTCCCACTGAGAACGTAAGATGGACGTCCTTCCAGTCTTTGTGGTCCATAGGCAGGGCCAGCGACAAGGGTTTACACTCCTCTAGGGAGGGGCAAGACTTGCCGGCCTCGATTGTTTTTAGTACAGCCAGAAACCCTTTCTGTAAAAGGGGGAAGGCTCTAGTAGGCGAGGACACAAAGGAAGGGAGCTTCCTATTCAATGTAGCTACCTTTGAGTTAGAGAAGCCCCTCTCTTTCATCGAGGATGAAAGTAGAGCTTGAGCCTTAGCATGGTCATCACTATGACCTCCTTCGGCTCTGTCTCCTCCTTTGAAGCTGGTTCCTTCCTCAGCCGGACATAACAGTCCGGATATGATGCCTTGCTGAGCCAGAATTCCACCCTCCAGGGGAACTGAGCCCAGCTTATCCGAGATGACGATCTTTCCAGTCGTCATCGGCATGTGCTCAGCATACCTCCATGGGTTAGCATCTGAGCACAAGGGAAGGTCTTTCACATTGAGCTTTTTCTAGGGCCCATGTGATTCTGCAAGGCACTGCATTCGCAGTTCCATTGCAGCCGCCTTCTCCTGATTCTCCTTCTGCATTTGTTGGATCATTCCAACAATAGAAGAGAGGGCCTGTCCCAGCTCTACTGGGAGACCGGCCGATGTAGAGGGGCTTGAACTTCATCCTGGGCTTCTGCCAGGAGGTCTTCCTCCTGACACCCGTCCACATCAGACATCCTGTCATTTAGCTGGATGTCTTGCATCGCGACCGCGACTTCAGCATCCACCTGGATCTGAACTTAGGGGATCTCCTCTTGAGGCTGGGGAATCACTGCATCAGCTGATGCCTTAGGGAAAAGATACGCCCTCATCTTCTCACTTGGAAGATAAGGGCCAGAAGTGTTCTTTTGGAAGCCCCTTACCCAGGTACGAAGCTTCTTCCTAGCTATTTAAATGTCTCATTAATCAGGTTAGTGCAAACAGTACATACCTGAGGGTCCCAATACCGGAGATCATCCTTGGAGACAGTGTATGCTGCGTGTCTCCTACAAAACTCATGTCCGCAGAGGTTCTTGCTGCTGACATTGCAGAAAGCACTTCCCCACTTCGGAGTGTCCTTCTGTAAAGAGAAGAAATTTCCATGAGTATCAAGTGAACTATGTATCACTGGATATGCATAGTATAGCATAACGATTCAGAAAGGAAAGACACACACTTGTGTTTCCCTCACAACCCATTGTTGCAGCCTTCCAGATAATAAAATAAAAAATGGTTTATCTCTTCTAGAGTAACCAATGCAAGGTTTCCAGAGGAAACAGGTGGAGCTCACACCTAAGCAATGATTTTAAAATCCTGGATAATAGACAGGGAAGAACTCAGCTTCCTATCTGAGGGCAACAGCAAAGGGATGTGCAAGAAAACACAATAGTGTTAGAAGATACAGTGCTGTACCAAAACCTTTACTATAGTTTTCTTCTTACTGTATATGCTATACAGAAGAATACTAGTACAGTATAGGGGGATGTGTGCCGGCCTGCCTTTCCCGGCCGGCACACACCACAACTAGCTTTAAAGTATACTACTTAACAGCTATAGGGCGGCAGCACTCTGGTTCAAATGCCTGTGCCGGTCGGCAGCAACTGCCGGCCGGTAACAGCCAGTGTTGGCCGGCAATGGCTGCCGGCCAGCAACTACACAAGGTAGTACCCAGCTGCCGGCCACACTCTTGGTGACCGGCAGACAAGGACTGACATAAGCCGGCCGGCAAAGGTACAAGACCGATGCCAGCCGGCAGCAAAAGAACCAGAGGACTACACCTGCCCAGCTGCCGGCCTATGAGGCCGGCAGCCGGGACAGGTACAGCACTAGAAGAAAATAGAATGGATGCCGGGATAAGAGTGTACACTACCTCCAAGCCCGGCAACCGAAAGAGTACATATAAGGAAGGGGAGAAACTAATTCAGGCTTCCTTGACCAATGCCGTCCGGCTCTGCCGGCAGGCATGGATGAGGGACCAAGAGAGGTCCGGGCAGCACTCGAAAACATAAGACCCTTGCCGGCCAGCAGCTCTGCCGGCCGGCAATGGGCTGAGTCAATTCCACATCCCAACCTATACTAGGTCCAGAAGTAGAACGACGTACAGTACAGTAA
>NC_090732.1:144969517-144984517 GCF_036898095.1 Palaemon carinicauda | reverse complement strand
CTATAATATTTTTTCCAGTAGTCTCAGCCCATCAAGATGGAAGTAACGTATGTCGAGAGTGAAAAAGGAAGGAAGAAATTGTGTTTAAATGGATATTTATATATCAAGGACAAAGGAGTAAATAACAAAATTTATTGGAAATGTGAAATGTGCAAGAAATTTAAATGTTCTGCTCGTGCTATCACTATCGATGATAATATAGAAAAAGAGAGTGGTGACCATAATCATGCAGGAGACGGTGCTAAAGTCGAAGCTGCCAGAGTCCAAGAAAAAGTGAGAGAGGATGCATTGAATAGTAGGGATACACCCCATTATATAGTGTCTTGTGCTTCAATGGGGGTAAGTGGGGCTGTTGCGCTGAAACTGCCATCAATATCAAATATGAAGAGGAATATACGAAATATACGAGCTAAGAAAAATTATGTCCCTGCTTTGCCCGATTGCCAAGAAGATCTTATCATCCCGGAAGATTTTACCAAAACTCACAAAGGAGAACTGTTTCTTATGTATGACTCGGGTCCCACAAATGATCGTATATTGATTTTTTCAACACAGAGAAACCTCGATTTACTAGCACGTTCAGAGAACTGGTTCGCTGATGGTACTTTTAAGACGGTACCTTCAATTTTTTTTCAGTTGTATACAATACATGGTGTGCATTCAGGAAGTATCATACCCCTCGTTTATGAAAATTTTTCCCATCAATTTTCTCGACAAAATAGATATCATTTTTCGAGAAATATGGGATTCGAGAAAATGATAGTTCGAGAAATTATTTTTCGAGCAATTGGGTTCGAGAATTTGACTTTCGAGAAATTGCATTCGAGAAATTTACCTAAAACCCCTTTACCAGTGCCTACGGTCCTGTTCACTTTGAGGTGCAAGATTAAGGAAGTTTCGCTTTCTGATGTCATCAAGGTACTAGAAAAGGTGTTAACTGAATTTGAAACTGCCACTGTAAAAATCTACAGAAGATTGAGGGTTCTTACAAATTTTAGAAGATAACTTGTCTTCGTTCGAATTAGGACAATTTATTATGCCTTTGCCCTTTAGGAGAGCTCACTCATCGTTTTCATATAGCATGTTTAATGCTCAGAGATGGCTTTGTTTCCTAGTTAAATGCTTGGAAAAGAACAAGGTATTGTGTGATCACTACATAGCATTTATGAATAATATACTTGAACGAGGCTATTTAAAGGTAGTTTCTCAAAGTTTCTCAATCAGAAATTGCTAGTGATAGTTATTTCTATATTCCACACCGTGGTATTTACTATGACAAAAAATCCAGAAAAGGTCAGAATTATTTTGGATTGGATATATTTTCGGTTTGTGCAACCATAGTAATGGAGTTTCAATTAATGATGAGTAGCTTTAAGAACCTGATCTTATGAACAATTTTATTGTAGTCTTGTGCCATTTCCGTAAGGAGCCTATTGCAATTTCTTGTGACGTTGAGAAAATGTTTTATCAGTTTTAAGCCAACCAAAAACCTTGAGACTGTCTTAGATTTTTGGAATATGACAAAGAAAATTTTTCTTGAATCAAAATATTTCAGAATGACTGTTAATTTGTTTGCTGTGGTGTCATCACCTGGTTGTGAGAATATTGGCATGAGGAAGGCTGCAAATGTTGGTGAGCCACAGTTTGGTAAAGGAATGGCCGAGTTTCTTCGTCGAGATTTCAAGCCAATGACGGCCACAATTCAGTTTCTATGCCTTCAACTACTCTTTAACTGGTAGGAAATACACAGTCTTTGTGCCCATCGTGGGCTACAGTTAAATGAGTTACATTCAAAGTCCAAAGAGGATTTGTAAGTCAATATATGTAGAGCATCGTTATCATCGTTTCAAAGTTATTTTGAAAAGTCCGAAAATTTGGTGAAACACATTTTGTGTGTTGATATGTCCGTTTTGGCAGATTGTTTTCAATTTAAGGTGCTTTTGAAAAGTATCTTGTTAACCATCAGTTTGAAGTTTCCTCTGCTAGGGTTTGTATCCCCCTTCATTCTGCAGGGTAAGAAAATTCTGCATGTTATGTCGTGGAAATATGGTAATAATGATTGAGACCTTCCTCTGTCTGGACCAGTTGAATTGAAATGGTTTGGGTGGAAGAAAGAAATTTTGCATTTGTAAGACATGAAGATCGATCTCATCACGAATGCAAGTTCAGCAGTTGCTTGTTTTATTTTCAATTGCGTTGTCTGTAGAAGGAACAGTGGGAAACTTATGGATCAGATAATGAGATATTTTTATAAAAATACGCAGGACAAACTTTTTCTATAAATATATTGGGTTACTTATAGAAAAACTCACGTTTTCTTCGAAAATTACCTTTATTTCCCTCGCAAATAAACAGTTTATAAGATATATCCTAATATATCCTATGGTAATGGGGGCCACTCAGTAGGAACCAGCGGTTTTGGGTGGGGAAAATTTACATGCGAATTAATAAATAATGGTAAAACTCACCTTTTCTTCGCTATACATTATTCTTGAAAGTCATTACACCAGAAAAATTGCACAAAATATGAGGATCCTCAGTAAAACTTCAAAAGCATGCCACATTCGATATTTAAAAAAAAAATAATCTACGTGAAAAGAGCATGTAAAAAAATACAAAAAGTATAGTTTTCATATGAGAGATTGAAGGAGGTGGAATTAAATGAGGTTGATAAGTTTTTACCTGAAATTTTTCCTAAGTCGGGAGAAACGTTTTATTTACGGCAATATTTACTTTTAATGAGCCTTTTATCTCACGTTTTTACCAAACACAAGCGGTTCCAATTACAGTTTATTGGCTGAGAGCTGGGACATCATTATGACGTAATGGTTTCATAACCAATTACGAATGACTTCAGTCAAAAACCATGTTTTACTAGGATTTCAGCTGAGTAATAAAGTTACCTTAACGTCCACTGGTATCCGTGTTTGACTGAATACTTCAAATAATGAAGGAAACTCGACATTTCGTTTTGTTGTAGCTATGGCAAAGGCAGTGGTTGGCCCTTCTAGTGTTAATTTTGACAAAAACCCAATTCCTACGGATTGTGTGCATTGCAATATTGGTTAAGAAGAATTTTATCATTATTTTTCAAGTGGTGGTATTAAACTAGCGGTTGAATATGCTAAAAAAACGGATTTTTAGCTAAGCGAAAAATCTATTTTTGGGTGAGATGGCCATGTCGTCCTGATGGAAGTTCCTTAAAGTAGCTTCCTAAGGGATATATGTACTACAGTGATATTCCCAGAGAATTTTACCTTTATGTATCCAGAATTCTAACTCCTGGCGCGAATATCCTTAAAATTTCTTCAAAGGATATCGCATAATATCAGAGGATGCATTCTTGACACGCCTTCATAGCAATCTGCACCCCAAACAGCGTTTTCGCTTCAAGGAGGATGTGGCGATAGGGAGCCGTCCAAAGGCTCTCCCCACTCTCGTAATACTATTGGGAATACAACAGCGCCATTCCCATGACGGCGGACATTCCTTGTAGCATTGAGCGTGGTGTTACAGATACAGTACCACGGGATGGATTCTGTGAAGATCTTTTCTTTTAGAAGAGATGGGTGGGTCCATCAGGACGACATGGCCATCTCACCCAAAAATAGATTTTTCGCTTCGCTCAAAATCCGTTTTTTGGGCTCAAGCCATGTTGTCGTGATGGAAGCATACCAGAGCATTAGTGTATCTGTGGATTTTTAATCCGTGCCTTAACCTTATAGCAACCTTTTCTATGGTCATGGGGACCACATGAGACAAGGGACATTACCGTTATTCGTCCCCATCACTAATCATAACCAATGTTAGTACTTCCTGCCTCCTACAGGGAAGAGTCATTCTAGACAGTAGAAAAGGGATCTTGAAGTTAACATACATAGTATGACCAAACATAAGCACACACTGAATATAAAAATAATCTCATAGTTGTATATTTGCTAAAATAACATCAGTGTCTCTTATATCTATCATTTGATGCATACAAATATATGAGGGATACTTACTTTGGTAAGTTGAAGAACTCTGGCATGTATACCTACAATTGTCTGGCGAAGGTGGACGCACTACATTCTAATAGACATTTATTATTAATAAATGACTAAAAGATGTTCAGTAAATTGAATGTAGTATGACAATGGGATTATACCTGTAACAAGTACAGAGACTATATTTCCTTCTTGAAGGAAGAAATGATGAGTGCCACTCTCAGACTGAAGAAAATTATAAAACAATTTTTCTTCATAATTCCTGTACTGGTTACTTCTATCTGCACTGTGTACTTCGTACACCGGCACTAGTGCTATCTAAATAATTCCACACCTGGGATTTTGAACAGAGCTAGTGTTATCATGGTAACACATAATTAAAAGAAGTCACACTTAAGAAGGGTGACCTCTTCTTCCTTTAATTAACAGTCCCAGTCAATTAGCTGTTCATCGTAGAATTAGATGGCAGGTTAAATATTCTACTTGGCGTCACCACATATTGCTTCAGATCATGGATTTGTCTAGCATAGTGTATGTAGAACACTCTGGATGATTCTCATCTGTTACATGTGCGAGGACATGTGAGGTCCCAAACCAAACACTGTTTACTACAGTAATTAGGGGGCCGGTTTTAATACACTAACTGTCGCCACTACGAAGTGTTTCAGTTCATGCACTTGTTTTGCATAGTGTTTGTAAACGAAGGCACTGAAAGTCCATATACTGAAAGAAGTTCAGTGATGAAGCAATCTTTCTCGGATCATGACCTGCGGGAGTACTGTCCGGATCCGCTCTACGAATAAAGTAGGTGAGCTTCGCCCTTAGTTGTTTTAGGGATAAATTTGATCCAGAAGTTTCTCCTTTAAAGAGCTGTCCTCCACTGAAGTCTGAAGTTCTACGAAGATAGACCTTTAGACACTCTACAGGACATAGAGAGACATCTTCCTTCAGAGGACAGATTCTCCAGGGACCCCACCTCTTAGTGGGTAGCTCGTTTTTAGCGAAAAAGGATGAATCAGGAAATAGATTCAGTTCTCCCACTTCCGTAAACTGAATGTGACCCTCATCTCTGGATAGGGCCACTATTTCAGTAACTCTAGCCCCGGAGGCGATAGCGAACAGAAAACGGATTTTGAGCGAAGCGAAAAATCTATTTTTTGGGTGAGATAGCCATGTCGTCCTGATGGAAGGTTCCTTCAGTAGCTTCCTAGGGTATATTTAACTACAGTGGATATTCCCAGAGAATTAAACTAAAGGTTATCACAGAATTCTAACTTCTGGTGCGAGTACCCTAAAGGTTTCCCTCTAGGATATCGTATATCAACAGGGGACGCATGTATTAACACGCCACATAGCTATCTGCACCCCATATAGAGTTAACACTTCGATATGGGAATGGGCTGAGTAACTGAGGAGCCGTTCCAAAGTTACTCTCATCCGTGGCTACTTTTGGTACTCAAGACTTAAACAAACGGGCACCATTGCTAAATGACGTCACGTCCATCTTCATCCTTTCGCCTGTAGCTCCTACGCTAAGTCGGATTTTTCCCAAGTGCCTCTTTTATCTGCTTACATCGCCGTTATGTCGGAAAAATAATCTTTTGGGTTAGATCCTTAAGAGAACAATCTTCATTGTTCACAGATGAGGCATAATGGAAGACCTTGTCCAAAGACCAAGAGATGGGCTTTGGTGGTACCGCGGGCTTAAGCCTAGCACATGCCTTCGGAATCTTATTAAAGATTTCATTCGCCAGATCCACTTGAAAGGCATATAGGAGAGGCCTAGTCAAGGCTGACTTGCACGTATTTATCGTATTGGCCGCCAGACCTTGACTATGAAGGTGGACAAAGAAGGACAGACAGAAGTTCATTGAAATTTCTTCCGGTCCTTTTGCTTTGACAAACGCAACCCACTTTTTCCAGGAAGAGTCATATTGTCTTCTAGTTGACTTGGCCTTGTATTCTTCTAAGAATTCTATATTGCCTATTGAGATCCCAAACCTTTTTCTAACCGCTAGAGCGAGAAAATCATGAAATGAAGGGTTTGGGTTCTCTGTGATAAAACGAAGGCAGTTAATTTCTGAATCTTCGGAAATATACCTAGGGTCAGAGCTAGGACCAGCCTCATCTAATCTATCAACCCCACTGAGGATCCTTGTATGGGGCTATATAGCGAGGTAGTTTCTTGAAGACGCTCGTGATGAAGAGGTCGAATTGCAGTTCTGGGACTTGTTCCCATCTGGGAGGGAATATGTCTGCGCCCATGGACCATTCCAACTCTATCGGTTTGTGTCGAAATAGAGTATCCACCATCACATCGTGGATCAGTTGTAAATGAACTGCTGGTAGGTGCCGTCCCTTTAAGAGAGGGATGGGTAACTTCACCAAGACTGAATGAGACGTTCGAATGTGACGTCTTATTATCGCTTCGGTGTCCCAGATCAGTTGTAGGGAGCCTGATCTTTGTAGAGGGGGCTTCCCCACCCATGAAAGGACCAGCAGAGTCTTGGGACTTTCGTGCTCTAATTTCTGTTAGAGAAGCGATTAAAGAGGGACCAATCTCAGTCTTTTTTTTATCTCTTCAAGCGTTTGATGCGCGTTTTCTCCAACCTATTAAAGCATCTTTCCGGTGTGCTCTTAGCACCAGGTCTGTCACTATAGCGAACTGGGGAAAGTTTAGCGCTTTTTCCTGTTGGCGTTTTGGTATTCTGACTGAATACCTGAGTCTCTTGACAGACCTCACGAGCTCCTTTTATATTTCCAAAGGAGAGGAGAGTCGACATGACTGAGGGCTTCCATGATTATTTAAAACATTGAAACCCCTGAGCTGGAGAAAGTCGAGACTTCTAGAAGCCTATCTTGCATCCGTGATGTCCCAGGAACCAGGTCATCTCTTGAATGCACATTGGCCGGACACTTCGGGTGTTGCCCACTCCAGCCTCTTGATCAGGTATATTAATACCTGAACTATTTCTAGGCTTGAATTTGACGTGACCAAGTTCATCAATCCTTTGAAGATACTTAGAACTGTGAGTCCGACACGTATCTTCCTTAGGATGAATGTTACTCTCTGTAACATGAATTCTAGATAGGAGGAAGGGGGGGGGGTGGTTGACTGGATGGTTCCGAAGGACACCTTTCAGGTCTGACAAGACTACGAACACCCTTAATTGGAACAAGGTCCATATGTTCAGAAGGATTAACATTCAGAACTTGCTGTTTTTTATGAACTTGTTGAGTGGCGACAAGTTCAGAATGGCTCATTGATATCTTGAGTCCTTCTCGTGAACACGAAGCAGCCTTCCCTGGAACTCGATGAGCTAAAGTTTTCTTACTACCTGTATCCTCTATAGCTCTCAGGTATACTCCTCCAGGATGGTTTTGAACTGTAGGAGAAGGTAAGGAAATGATGGTAGGGACATTTCTGTTTCCCATCAATGGCTCATCTTGAATAGGCTTTGGACCGCAGGATCGAAGGTCCTGCGATCCTGAGGGAAAGTTCCTCCAAGCCGAAGCGTCTTTATGCTTCGAGTAGTCAGTAGGCTTAGACTTTTGACCATCTGCCTGTAGCATCGTGGTCACTGGAATAGTGGGATGTTGTTGAGCAGCCCGGATATTTCCAGCATTTCCAATCTTCTTTTTAGGTTGGGGACCCACAACCACAGATGATTTTCTCTTTGAAGGAATGCCCCATTTTTGGAGAAGACCTATGTTCTCCATGGTGGCGTTCTTAATTACTTCCTTAGTGACCTCGTGTGGGAAGAGGTCTTTACCCCAGATGTTGGAAGGTATTAGCTTCCTTGTTTCATGTTTTACTGTTGCATCAGCGAACACAAACTCTCTACATGCTCTCCTAGCCTTCATAAAGGCGTAAAGGTCCTTCACCAAGATAGCCATATGCATTTTGGCTATGACCATGAGCATGTCTGGGGTACTCTCGTAGGTTGAACACAACTCCATGCAGTTTTGTAGAGAAAGGGATGTCGCAAGTCTCTCCTTTGACTCCTGTTCATTACACAAGAGCAACTCAGACAATTTAGGGAGACATACCTTGAATTGTCGACTTGCGACATCCTTGTCTAATTTTCCTACTGAAAATGTCAAATGGACTTCCTTCCAATCCTTTTCCTGTCCGGGAAAAACTGGTGACAAAGGCTTGCACTCATCAAGTGTGGGACATGGCTTACCCGCCTCTACCGCTTTGGCAACAGAGGTAAATGCCTTTCCCATAAAGGGGAATGAGAGTGAAGTAGGAGCAAGAAAGAAAGGGTGTCCGTTATTCAGTGAGAATACCTTCAACTCTGAATAACCCGCCTTTCTTGGACTACCTGAAAGGATAGTCTGTGCCTTATCATGGTCGAAAAACAAGACCTCCTTTGGTTCCGTTCCTTTTCTTGACTTTGGTTCGTACTTCAGTCGAACCCAACAATTAAGGAAAGCATCTAAGCTTGGCCAAAATTGAATTTTGTCCAAAGGAACAGCACCTATTTTCTCTGAGATGCAGAGATTGCCATTTGAAATCGGCATCTGCTCCGCAAACCTCCAGGGATTGGTTATGGAGCATGTTGGTAGGTCTTGATTCATGGGTCGTTTGACTGACCCCTGGGAAGCAACAAGAGAAATTTTACGAGGATCTATCCTGCGTTTTACTTCCTGCTTTTCATTTTGTCTACGAAGCTCTCTATTTGATTCTTCAGTTGGATACATAATTGTACCACATTATCCAAATTAGGGGTAGAAGATGAAGATGTCGACATAGATGGCTCTAAAGCCAGCACAGGCGAAGGAAATTCCGACACAACATTTTCCTCTTCTACCTTGGGTCATTTCTTGCCCTTAATCCCAAAGGTTTTCTGGCCGTCAGGGGATGTAGTTAGCTCCTGAGGCACTACTGTTTTCTCACTTGCTTCCAGAAATAGTAGCTTACGCATCCCATCATTAGGTAGGAAAGGTCCCGGAGAGATCTTTTGAAAGCCTCTCATCCAGTTGCGTAATTTATATTGAGCTGTATCCCTAGTCTCTGTAGACTTGGGATTTTCAAAACCTTCGGACATTAATGTCCGACATATATTGCAAACCTGTGGGTTCCAATAATGTATGGATCCGGATATAATATTGCAGGGGGCATGAAACCTGCAAGTATTATGACCGTAAAAATACTTACTCTTGGCCTTGCAGAGGACTGCAGCACAAGGTATCTGGTGTTCCTCCTGTAAAGAAAGGAAAACCAAATGAGTATACAATGGATTATCTCCTTGACAATCAACATGCAAATGTCCTTTACAATAGAGAAGCTTAGGATAGTAAGCTATAAAGGGATAGTAGGAGATACATACTTGTGTACCCCTGTGAGCAAATGCTGTTGCCTCCCCTCAGTATTAACTACATGGAGATTTCTCTATAGAGTAACTCCAAGTAGAAGGACTCTTACCCCTAGGGGTAGAGAAGTATCAAATCACTGTCCCAAAATAATGTTAATACTGTGGGGTCAGGATGACTGATTCTCGATCTGAATATTGAAGAAAACTATTCATTCAGTATATGAACGGTACTAGCAGAATGCTCGTACAAGGGTACCCAAGGTATGTCAGAAAATGCTACTGTATCATGGTACTGTAGTTTTCTAATTGCAGTAAGTCTATATTGCAATTTACTGGCTACTGTACATCATGTATTGTAGTCTAGTAATAAGGCTGCCTTCATAGTAGCATATGACAGTATGGTCCATCTAGCATGAAGCCAGCTGGACTAGGAAAATAAAGACATATATTTGTATATCCACTCAGCCTATTTGCTATGGTCTTCCTACTATATTAAAATATAGTGTTTCCTGATCAGGGAGACTCAAGGAAAAAGGCTCCACCCTTTAAGGGTTAGGAGTGTATTACTCCTGCCTTGAAGTGTTTAATATTTTAGGGTAATCCTAATACTGATTTCTAATCAGGATATTGAAGAAATCATATTCATTCAATATAGGATTGGGCTCAGCAAATGCCTGTGTTGGATATCCAAAATATATTGAAAATAACTACTAGTATAAACTATATAGTAGTTTTCTATCTGCAGTATATTCCATAATGCAGATATACTGGCTACCTGTATAAAATATACAGTAGTTCAGCCGGCATCTAGCCGGCATAGCTAGGTCTTCCCGGCATACCCAGCATGCTAGCTAGAGAGAGGGAGAGAGAGATAGCAAGGAAAAAAGGCTACTCCTTACTGTGAATGTATAAAGGATGTAAAAGTCTAATTTGACTGCCTTTTTCCAGAAAGAAGGTTCTAATAGAAGGCGAGAATGTACCAATCAGGCTTCCATGCAGCCAAAGTACTATTGCCGACAAGGTACCACCGATATACTGCTGGCCGGAAAATCCAGCAGTACCAGTACAGTCGGCGTGCTGCCAACCGAGTCAGCACTATCTCTGCCGGCCTGGCCGGCAGTACCCCAGCAACAGGACCTGTAGCATCAGTCCAAGGGAGGACTGAAGAACCTTGGGAACATAAGGGACTTCCCTCTCACAGCCATCATGGTCGCCGGCAGCCCGGCAGTTGCTGGCTAGGCCAGCAATTGCCGACAGATGATGTGGTTGACGGCAGTATGCTCTGCCGTCAGCCAAAGACATGACTAGAGAGGGAGTCTGGCTGGCTCCAGCAACCTACCAGCATAGGTAAGGTTGCAAGATGCCGGCCTAAAGAAAGACAATGGCTCGGCCATCAAAAGTGGACAGAGGGGTAGGGAACAGGGTCCTGTATCGAGTGTGAAAGGAACTGGCAAGAATTGTCAGTCCTACCACCTGTAAAAGAAACTCTGTTTCGGTATCGGCAGAATCCCAGGGAACAGGAAAGACTCAGTTCTCCATCCTAGAGATTGCCGACACAGTTAAGGGGATGGCGGCACAGCCGCCTCCTCTCAACAAAGAAGAAACAGATTTCCAGTGCCACGTATCCTAGGCTGAAGAAAATTACTCTTTAGCCGAGAGTACTGTGGCACAGTACTAGTCTTTTAGTCGCAAGGAGAAGATGGTATCCTACCATAACTTCGAGTGCGGCTAATGAGGGCTAACCTCCATTGCTGGCCACCTGGCCGGCAGGGGAATGATGGTATCCTACAACCCATTCCCCCTTCCGGCAGGTCGCCGACATAAGACTAAATACTCTGAGATTCTGACTAAATCCCAAAACCTGATGGTATACCACAACCAACGGTTAAGGGGAGAGGCAGGACAAACCCTAAGTTAACCATGTCTGAATAAAATTCAAGGCACGGCTATTAGGGTTGTAGCCTGAGGCTACACTCAGAGGGAAAGAGATTTCCCTTAGTCTCCGAAGAGACGTGTAATGTGTCATAACATTCTAGGAGGTATCAGTCTCCACTGAATGAAAACAATACACGAGGGTAACCGGGGAAAGTCTGAACGTATAGTAAAACGTCTAGGTAAGGTTACCTAGGCTATACGAGATCTCGGTTACCTAAATCACCGAAACTCTAACAATACGATCGACAGAGAAAAGGGGGAAACAAAAATTATGCACATTATCGAAACTTCACAAGAATAATTGCCTAAATAGCTAAATAATTAATATAATTAAATAAAGCTATTAAAAACTGGAAGTCGTTCTGCCGTCGTTCGTTTGGCATGTGTTATTTATAACACATGCCAAACGAACGACGGCGCCATAGCGCCTCCAGAAACTGGCCTAGCTCATAAAGACAATAAAATACTCTAATTTCATTGTGAAACAGGAGCTAAAATATACTCATAGTAAAGACCCGATACTCAACTTTCCAGAGGCGGAAGAAGATGGAGGAAGCATAATAATAATCCTGTAAAACGATCGAAAAGTTAGATCACCAGGAAATATCACCGAGCGAGATCGCTACAAAAAAAGGAATGTCCGCCGTCGAGGGAATGGCGCTGTTGTATTCCCAATAGTATTAAGAGAGCGGGGAGAGCCTTTGGACGGCTCCCTTCTGCCACATCCTCCCCGAAGTCAAAACGCTGTTTGGGGTGCAGATTGCTATGGAGGCGTGTCAAGAATGCGTCCGCTGATATTATGCGATATCCTTTGGAGAAAATTTGAGGATATTCGTGTCAGGAGTTAGAATTCTGGATACCTAAAGGTAAAATTCTCTGGGAATATCACTGTAGTACATATATCCCTAAGGAAGCTACTTTGAGGAACTTCCATCACGACGACATGGCTTGAGCCCAAAAACATAAGTTAATTCTTGAGGAAAAGTGTTGCGAGTGCTATGGAGCTATTTGTAGGATCCACTACAACAGGAACGCCTGTAGTGACGACAGGACAAGAGGGAAGTACAATCTACTTTGAAATATCGTATTATCATAGAAATACACGGGGCAAACTTTCCAAATACAACATTTCTATAAAGATTGAAAAAAAAAAAAGGGAGAAAAGTGTCAATCATAAAGTATGGAATTATTTGTGATTTACTTCTTCATAATCTAAGTATTTAATTATTATTTACTTTTAGCTTGCTGTCTTCTAAAGAAGGTGATGAATGCAAGAGTTGATGGGAGAAGTACAAGAGGAAGGCCAAGGTTTGGGTGGATGGATGGAGTGAAGAAATCTCTGGGTGATAGGAGGATAGATGTGAGAGAGGCAAGAGAGCATGCTAGAAATAGGAATGAATGGCGAGCAATTGTGACGCAGTTCCGGTAGGCCATGCTGCTTCCTCCGGTGCCTTAGATGACAGCGGAGGTAGCAGCAGTAAGGGATTCAGCATTATGAAGCTTCATCTGTGGTGGATAACGGGGGAGGGTGGGCTGTGGCACCCTAGCAGTACCAGCTGATCTCGGTTGAGTCCCTTGTCAGGCTGGGAGGAATGTAGAGAGTAGAGGTCCCCTTTTTGTTTTGTTTCATTTGTTGATGTCGGCTACCCCCCAAAATTGGGGAAGTGCCTTGGTATATGTATGTATGTACTTTTAGCTTGCCACCTGGCTACGGGCTGTGACCTAAGAAAGTTTGTGACCTGGGAAGTGGGGTCCCGGGGGCTTTCCCCTCACCAGCTAGGGGTTGTGACCTGGGAACTACTAGGTTAGATTAGGGGGGTTTGTTAAGTTCTGGACCCTTTTGAAAATCTCAAAAGTGTTAAATAATCACAATTTGTCCTTTTTCGCACACCAAAAGCCCAGGTTCCCATCTGTGTCCTTCGGGAAGGAGTGGACCATAACGGTAGAACAGCTTATTTGCAGCGGGAATAAAGGTCAAATTAATTGAAAGCACATCATTTACTATAGTAAAAGTTTTCTTTTTCTCTTGGAAATATTGTTCTCATTTCTTTCAATAAACTTACCGAAAATGAGTGATCTTCCACGCTTCAAGGTTTGAGTTTGTGATTACTTTGGACCATTTGTTGTATGTGATTACTTTGGACCATTTGTTATTTGTGATTACTTTGGACCATTTGTTATTTGTGATTACTTTGGACCATTTGTTGTCAAAAAGCATGAAAGAGATCATGAGATATGGTGTCTTGGTCTTGTTATGTATGATTGTGCTGTACACCTAGAAGTTTCAGATTCTCTACCCACAGCTTCTTTCATCAATGCTGTAAGACAGTTTGTATCAATTCGTGAGGCAATTAGGATGCTTAGGTGCGATAATGTAGGTCCAAGGAACGAATTTGATGCTACTAAAGTCTGAATTTCTACCTAATCAAGATTGTAGTTTTGAGCTCAATTTCAATGTGCCTACTGCTAGCCATATGCCGGAACTGGGGAGCATTTCATCAGGACCATAAGGAGGATTTTGTCAAGGATTCTGTAGAATTATAATTCTCATCTTGAAGAGGATGATCTGAGGATTTTTTTTTTTTTATGTACGGTGGCTGTTATTGCTAATAATCGTCCTTTATCTATGAACTTGAATGAGCCAACTTTGGCTCCTCTTACTTCAAATCACCTCCTCACAGTGAAGGTTGAAGTTGTTATTTTGCCATACTGTAGAATTTTGTGATAACATGTTCGTACATCAGGAATGATGTAGGATCCAGTACTTGGCGAAAGTGCTTTGGAGATGTATTAGAAATGGAATACTCGTTGTTGAGATTTGTCTGAAGATGATATTGCCATTATCAAGGAAGATGATTCCTGGAGTGATAGATTGCCATTAGCTCGAGTATTAGTGGTATTTCCGTCCAAAGCTAGGTTACAAGTAGGTATAGTTAGCTTTATTAACTCCGGTATACTGACGTGTCCTTAACTTTCCCTGAAGAGTACAGGAATTAATAAAGCCAACTGTACTAGTAAGTTGCATAATGATGGAGAACGTTTCAGTGGTCTTTCCTATTTAACTAGGCCAATTCACAAAGTTGTATTGTTGCCTGAGAATTTGTAGATTGCATAGTTGTTGAGGGGTATTCCCCCAGATCCTAACTCATACTATTCTGTATACTTTGTTTTGTGTGTAGGATTACCTTTGTACTCATGTTGTTTATTTTTATTCTATTCTGAGTGTTCTTAAGTAATTCTATAGTACGATTGATTTGTTAAATAATTTTTGATGATTCAGGAGCTATGTAATGATTGTTATAAGTGGACTGTTTTAAGGCCAATGTGAGCATTAATTGTTATCACTTGTCTAGTTTGAACTGGGAAATAACAGGTGGTGTCAAGGTGACTTCGTAAAGAGAATATATTCTTGTGTTCAGTTGCGATTTGGCGTTCAGATGGCACATATCTGCTTTGGGGAAAATTAGTTTTTAAGTTTAAGTTGTCTATGAAATGCTGTTCAATGTTGTGATGCGTTACAGAGTTCATATGACGGCACTACTTCTTCTTGAAATAAACTTTGTTAACGAACACTAGTCTGCATCCACCACAATTTACTTGTTTCTAAATTTAGCTCTACCCAAGTGTACAGTTATATTCTGCTTACTCAATATTCACTTTTCCACACTATGGCCATTCAATACTGTCGGATAATTTTAGTAAAATAAATGGCCGTCAGGCTTCTTACACCGAAAACATATGTAAAAATCAACTATTAC
>NC_090732.1:144959517-144964517 GCF_036898095.1 Palaemon carinicauda | reverse complement strand
ACAAGTTTCCAACTAAAGAAGCCAATAAAATAATTTCTCCAAACAACATCGGAAGCCTTTATTGAAAATGGCGGAAACACACCGATTTGAGGCTCGTAAATTCAGGGAAAAATGTAAGAGTTCATGAAAAAAAATCCTACAGACATCCTGAAAATGATCGTATATCAGCATCTGACGTGAGTGAGGAAAAAAAAAAAGGATTTTGTTGTTTACGACTTAGGGAGGTTAACCCAGCGGAGAATGAATTGGCAAGGATAGAAAAAAACTATTTACAGGAAATTAGATTTTAGCATTGGATCCGCCCATTACATTGATTTTTGGTGAGAATCTAGAATCCTGCTTGAGAATACGTTGATGGAGCACGGCAAGAAGACAATCCAATAATGTTAATGTTGTGTCACCCTATATCAAGGGAGATTTTGATTTCAGCGGCGAAAATGAAAAGCAGAGGGAGAGTGAAAATTGAGAATGTTGCCGATATGAGCTTTCAATATCAAAATGTAAATTCCTTTGCATATTCATCAATGTCAAAATGGCTGCATGGTGGTTGAATCTTTCAAGCTGGCACTAGACATAAATGAAAGAATATTATACGCATAAACAGTATATACATATGTAATACGTAGACACCGAGATTGACTATGTAATGATAAAACATTATTTTTGCTATAAAAATGTCATATCCTTTTTTTAAAATGGATGGTTGGAAACAGGAAAAACTATTTTTCCGAATAACAAATTTAATAATGTTTTTGAGATATTACTTTCATATTTCGTGTGCTCTGAAATAAATTGGAAAAATAAATCTAGTCCCTAAAATAAAGGTAATCGACGTCGCAAACAATCTTCGAAAAGACCTGAAAATATATTGTTTTAAACAGTATACATTTACATATATTGTTATATTTCGCCAGTCGTCTCTGTCTGGAGCTTTGAATTCAATACTTCTTCATTAATCACCATCTACTTTACGCTTCATAGTCCTCAACCATATAGGCCTGGGTCTTCCAACTCTTCGAGTACCTTGTGGAGTCTAGTTAAATGCTTGGTGAACTAATCTCTTGGGGAGTGCAAAGAGCATGCCCAAACCATCTCCATCTACAACCTCACCATGATCCCATCCACATATGGCACTCGAGTAATAAATCTCTTTTATAGCTTCATATCTAATCCTGTTATGCTATTTAACTTCTAATATTCTTCTGAGGGCTTTGTTCTCAAATCTACTAAATCTGTTGGATATTTTATCTTTGTCATACCAGGACATGTCCATACACTAAACTGATCCCACTAAACTGATCCCACTAAACTGATATATAACCTGATTTTTATCTGTAATTTCAGACCATTTGACTTCCAAATTTTACTTAATTCAGCCACTGTCCTGATTTGCTTTTTTTCAATCTTTCATTAAACTCTAATTCTCAAGACCCCGGTATTACTATTAGAGATCATAGTTCCTACATATTTAAACGATTCTACCTCATTTATCTTTTTTCCTTCCAAAGATATTTCATCTTCCATTGCATATTCCGTTCTCATCATCTCTGTCTTTCTTTTATTTATCTTGAGCTCAACCTCTTGTGATATTTCACGCATTCTAGTGAGCAAGCATTGCAAATCCTATGGTGATATGCTAATAAGGACAAGCGTCATCAGCATACTCTAGCTCAAGTTATTTCCTATCATCAATCCAGTCTAATCCACCTCCACCAACTCCAACTGTGCTAAGCATTACAAAATCCATCAAGATGATAAACAACATAGGTGACAACGCATTCCCTTGGAGTACTCTGCTGTCCACTGGAAATTCATTTGATAGGACTCCACTAACATTAACTTTGCATTTGCTATGCTCATGAACGGAATCAATTTACCTATTTAAGAGCAATTCCATAAAAAAACAGGGCTTTCCATGAAATTGGCAGGTTGCACGCTATCAAAAGCTTTTTCATAGTCCAGAAATGCACCAAAAGCCGATTTCTATGTCTCAAATGGAAAATTTGGTCAGTCCAACGACTACCTTTTCTAAATCCTGCTTCATTATCTCTCAGCTTTTCATCAATCTTCTCTCTAGTCTCTTTAGACTAAGCATACTATATATTTTCAGTACAACTGACGTAAGTGTGATGCCTCTGTAATTATTGCAATCAGTTAGGTCTCAATTTTTAGCCATTTTTACCAACACTCCTCATTTCCACTCATCAGGTTTCGGCCGTCCAGTTTCCTTTCAACAAACGTCCATTTCTTGTATGAAGAGATGGGCTCACCAACTGGCTGCGAATCATTCAGTAAGGATGACATAAAATGACAAAAAATAGAATTACTTCCTTAACATGATACTATTGAACTACAAATCAAAGAAGGAGATTCTAACTAGAGAGGGGGAGGCCAGTTTGTGCCACCAACTGTCAGATATTATTGAAAGAATGATTTCACTCAGTAATCTCTTGCAATGTTATGTGTCCAATATTTACTGAGAGAGAGAGAGAGAGGAGAGAGAGAGAGAGAGAGAGAGAGAGAGAGAGAGGAGGAGAGAGAGAGAGAGAGAGAGAGATAAATAATTAACAAGTTTCCATTCAGCGCAGCTAGGCAAAAACTAATAAATTTTCCAACTAAAGGAGCCAATAAAATAATTTCTCAAAACAACATCGGAAGCCTTTATTGAAAATGGCAGAAACACACCGAGATTTGAGGCTCGTAAATTCAGGGAAAAATGTACGAGTTCATGAAAAAAAAAAAAATCCTACAGACATCCTGAAAATTATCGTATATCAGCTTCCGACATGAGTGAGGCAAAAGGATTTTGTTGTTTACGACTTCGGGAGGTTAACCCAGCGAAGAATGAATTGGCAAGGGGTGGATGAAAAAAACGAAAATGAAAAATTATTTCGAGGAAATTAGATTTTAGTATTGGATCCGTGGTGTGGTAGATTGCCGATATCTATTTCTTTTTTTATTTATTATTATTTTTTTTTTTTTTTTTTTAGTGAGAAAATAGAATCCTGCGTGAGAATACGTTGATGGAGCGCGGCAAGAACACAATTAAAAAATGTTAATGTTGTGTCACCCTATATCAACGGAGATTTTGATTTCAGCGGCGAAAATCAAAGGCAGAGGGGAGAGTGAAAATTGAGAATCTGGCTCTGATATGAACTTTCACAATCAAAATGTAAATGAATTAACCTATTCATCAATGTCAAAAATGGCTGCATGGTGGTTGAATGCTTCAGACAGGTACTCGGCATGAATGAAATAATAATATATGAATATATATGCATATACATACGTAGCCATAGAAATTGCTAATAAAAGTACACTGATGATATAGTATTTCTGTTGTAATTTATAAGCCATATTTTTTTTTCTATTTGGATGATTGAAAACAAGAAAACCTCCTCTACACTTCCTCGAACCACAGATTTTCATGTGAATTATTTGAGGATGAAATTGAGTAATTGCATAATATAATTTTCTGTGGATTCATTTTCATATATTGAGTCATTTTTAATTAATTAGTAAAATTAGTCTAGAGTCACCAAATAAAGGTCATCAATGCTGCAAGCAAACTTAATAAAGAGGTTAACATTTATTGTTTTTTTTTTAGAGAATAATCTAATTTAATGCACGTAATTCACATTAAAGTATATATATATATATATATATATATATATATATATATATATATATATATATATATATATACATATATATATATATATATATATATGTATATATATACACATATATATATTATATGCCTCCTGTATCCGCGGGGGCATAAAAACAATTAGAATATCGCCAACGTTATCCCTGCGTGTCGAGAAGCGACTAAAAGGGACGGGACAAGGGGGCTGGGAACCCCCTCTCCTGTATTTACAATCCTGTGAGACATCAGCAAAGAGGTGGAGCTGGGGGCAGAGTGACTGCTCCCCGTACTCTAGTTTTGGGGTGTTTGAATGTGCGTGGATGTAGTACAATAGACATTAAAAGATGTGATATTGGAAGTATGTTTAGGAATAGAAGGATGGATGTATTGGCCTTGTGTGAGACAAAGATAAAAGGGAAAGGTGAAGTGATGGTTGGTGAAATGTCTGGTAGAGTGTCTGGGATTGAAAGGGAAAGAGCAAGAGAGGGTGTGGCTTTATTGCTGAGTGAATGGATGACAGGTAAAGTTGTGGAATGGAAGGAGATATCATCTAGGTTAATGTGGGTAAGGGTTAGGTTGGGTAGGGAATGTTGGGCTTTTGTCAGTGCGTATGGGCCAGGTAGTGAGAAAAGTCAAGAAGAGCGGAATGAGTTTTGGAATAAATTAACTAGGTGTGTAGAAGGACTGGGTAGAAGTAATTATGTAGTTGTCATGGGTGACTTAAATGCTAGAGTGGGCGCTGGAGAGGTAGAAGGTGTCATTGGGAAGTATGGCGTACCGTGAAAATGAGAGTGGCGAGAGACTGGTAGATATGTGTGTCGAGCAAGAGATGGTGATAAGTTCTAGAAAGGGCATTAATGATTGTGTTGATAACTAAAAGAATGTTTGGAAGATTGAAAGACGTGCACGTTTTTAGGGGTATGGCTAACGGTATATCTGATCATTTTTTGGTGGAAGGAAAATTAATTGTAGCAAAAGAGTGGGGGAATAGAGTAGGTGGATGTAAAAGGGAGCTAGTGAGGGTGGAAGATCTAATAAAACCGGGGGTAAAAAGTAAATATCAAAAAAGGGTGAAAATGGCATTTGACGAAGTGAAAGTAAGAGAAACTGGTAATTCAGAGGAGTGGAAGTTAGTAAAAGAAAATTTTGTTGGGATTGCAAGTGATGTGTGTGGCAAGAAGGTTGTTGGAGGCAGCATGAGGAAGGGCAGGTAATGGTGGAATGAAGGAGTGAAGGTAAAAGTGGAAGAGAAAAAGAGGGCTTTTGAAGAATGGCTGTACAGTAATTGTGTAGAGAAGTATGAAAAATATAGAGAGAAAAATGTAGAAGTAAAGCGCAAGGTAAGTGAGGC
>NC_090732.1:144922017-144947017 GCF_036898095.1 Palaemon carinicauda | reverse complement strand
GTTGAGATCATGATGCGGGATAGATGGAGATAGTTTGGGCATCCTATTCGCACTCCCCAATTGAGATTAGTTCACCAAACTTTTAGCTGGGCTCCACAAGGCACTAGAAGAGTTGGAAGACCAAGCCTACATGGCTGAGGACTATGAAGCGCGAAGTAGGAGATGATGAATGGAGAAGTATTCAATTAAAAGCTCAAGATAGAGACGACTGGTGAAATCTAACCGAAGCCCTTTGCGTCAATAGGCGTGGGGGAGATGATGATTGATGATGATATACAAAGACAATTTTGAAACCTAAGCGAGATTACAACGTGGAGCTAACCTATGAATTCGCAAAAGATATCACTGGTATTGCTTCAAAATCTGTAATTTTTTAAGGGTTGATGTGGTTATAACTTGTACCGCATCTTTGCATGATACTTTATAAATTATTTCACAATAAATTCACGCATTACGTAAGGTGACTATCATCGCACGTTTCTTTTTGGAAAACTAATTCTATTTAATCTTACAGGCCCGAATCTGGTTTTGAATAGGAGTTTTTTTCATTTTAAAGTGGCTCAACCAGACATAAATAGTTAAAAACACTTGCCAGGGGAACGGTACGAAAAATGCGTATATTTTCTGCGTGTCCAGAGATTGATCAGACTAATTGAGCATACAATGTCCCTGCAATCCTTGATTTAGTTTCATATTTTTTCCCCTTTTTGACTCGTAAATATTTTTCCTTCAAATCTAAAAACTTCTGTTGTGTTCTGCATTTGTTTGATCTCAGTCTGATTCAGCCTTGGCAGTGTGTGCTGTGACTTAGCCCCTATAGCTTCCCAATTAATTAACCGATCAGATGAACAATGCTTCGCTTTATACACCTTTCATAACGAGTAGTTGTACCCTGTTTGAAATGAACTTTTGACCCAATTAAACCTACATGTTAGTCACTGCCAGGAAATGGGTTTTCATAACCTACCTCAAAATAGCAACGTGATGACCTTAATAGGTGAACATAGATGCTCTATTCTCTCATCCATATATAGTGCAACCCTTTCCAGTCCATTTATTGATATAAAACCAGGAACAGCTAAAGCCACTCTGAATATTCCAAAATATTACCTAAAAGCATGATTTTTTTTTATCTCACAACGTGATACCAATCATACTGGAATAGATGAAATGAGTTCACTGCATAGATATATTAAAGAAAAAAAAATAGTAATCTAGGACGTTCATTTAAAAATCCTAAATCTATATCTGTTTTTTTTCTTTTTAAATTTATATCCCGAATAAAGACAAAAGAAGATATCCTATGTGGGGTTTAAAGGTTTGAAGGCCGCTCATTAATGGCAGAGGCAAGGTACAGACAGTGACGTTGCCCTATCAAGCAGGACAATGCCCTACAGACTTACATATTACGATCAGCGCCCAAGCCCCCTCTCCACCCAAGCTAAGAGGGCTAGGCAATGGCTGCTAATGACTCAGCAGATGGACCTATGGGCTCACAAGAATGGTGAGGTTGCAACGACCAAAGGAACTAACGAGTTTGAGCGGCACTCGAACCTCAGTCTGGCAATCACCAGGAGAGGACACTACCACTAGGTCACCATAACTCTGAAGGAACAGTATCATTGAGTTTCGAATGGCCTATTCACAGATAATTTCTTACAGCATTGAATACAACGAATTCTATTAATAAACAGAATAAAACTTTCAAAGGGGGAATAAACCTGTTATACCGTCACACGAGAGAATGGCTCGACCTAACTCTTGTTCCCCATAATAATAGACTTATTTTCTTCTCCCTTTTACGAAATTAAAATTCGTTTCTATCTCACCAATAAATCATCTTATTTGTGACCTACACCTGGTATCACACCTTATTGAGTTAACTTCTTTAAAAATCATATGCAGCAGATTAAGCTTGTATGCTTTAAAGAGCCCCATCCAATTAATAAGAGATCGGGAGAAAGATAATTCTATTTCGAATGTATAATTGAAATGTTTGAGTGTGCGAAATAAAAAGATGTAAACGTATTAGTGCAAGTAATCCAGATGAATTTTCCGATGTTAGTTCTGGAATTAAAATACAAGGTGCGGATGACTATTGAGTGATTTAAATAGAATATGTAATTCATAAATTGTATAGATGAAAATCAGTTTGCTTGCAGTGATCAAAACGGGCGATACATTTTTTTCCTGATACGAGTTAGACTAATTATCATCTTCAAAATAACGCTTACTACATTTTTTTTTTATCATGATAAAAACTAGAGGCCTCCGTAAAGAGACCATTATAAAAAAATCCACCATTCCGCACAGTTTTTTTATCCTTTGAAATCTCTTGAGATACAAATATGGAACACTTAGTTCCTTCTTTAATTGCTAGCATTTAAAATTCATTTGATTTCCTCTTATCATTCACTTTCTCTGTCCTTCCTTCGGCATTAACACCCGGAGTTATATCCTCCGCACACTTCTAGTAAATTTTTCAGTCTTCAATGAGCTCAGCTTAAGTCAGTTATGTAAATAATTCTAATTAGGCGTGACTACCATATTCAAAGTCTTTCTTAGATGACCATCTAGCTTTTGATGCAAACATTCATATCTGCTTCTTTCGTCTTGAGTTAGTCTAGAAGTGTATTTAAATTTCCTTCTTTGGTCTTGAGGAAGTGTAGAATATATCTGTATTTACTTCTCTTATCTTGAGTAACTCTAGAAATGTCTGTGTTTTCAAGGATGTATGCAAGCTTTAACCTGAGAAAGGTTTCCTAAGACACCATTGGATATCAAACATGCAAAAATATGAAGTTAATTCGAAGTTAATTCCTTCGTGTAAAATCAAAATTGAGAAACGATTTGGAAGTCAAAATTTTCTCATGAGAGATTGCTCTGGGACATAAATACTCCAGGGTCTGCTTCTTCAAATATATTTCTGTATCATACAATGCCCTAAATAACTAAGAAGACATGTTAATAGTTTCGTTTTTTTCCGATATATCTAACACCTATATAAACTCTAAAAAACTTTTGAAAAAGATAGATGAGGATAGAAAGGAGATATTTATAGAGGAAAAATGCCTTATATTAAGAAATAGATGTGCAATAATGAAAGTATAATGAAGCATGCAGGGTTGAGCAATGGTATAAAAAAAGTACAAAAGAGATAAGATGGACTTGGGGGGAAAATCTCTTATTTCAATTAGCAAACATTCGTGTAAAACGATATAATAAATTATGAAGGGTGAGAGCAGAATAAGTGCTTTAAATCTTGTAATGGGGATCCGTTATATAAAATGAAAGCTTCTTATTCGTCATCCTTGTACTGAAAATTTCACAATATGACATGTTGCCTTTTGAAATCCGTCTGCGGATCCTTTGTTTGACCTAATTCTCGTCTTTGTCTTGGAAGCAATTAGGAGGTTCATCTAACCATGAATGGGCTGATAAAGCCTTGCTCTAAAGGCAGCGAAACCACAGATCTGATAACACTCAGGGATTTTGGTATTCTCGTTTCTTGATCATAACAATATTATCAATAGACTTCATGGTGCTCACGAAGCGATAAAAGTAAAATATACTTACAGACGTTCCCAAGACTGTGCTTTTCTTAACGGGTTTTCTTATCAAATAAGTAAATTTTGAACAAAATTCCGGTAATGACTACGTTAATTAATGTTCCTTATAAATAAAAATCCAAACGATTCAAATATTTCTTTCCAATTTAAAAGATAGATCTTCAGAATAATTTCTCACCAATTCATCAAATATTGTACAGGTTTTAGATTACTAAAGTCATCCATATTCTCGAACCCTACAACCTTTAAATAACTTTTTTCCAAATTTTACTTTTTTCTAGATTTGAATCCTTCCATTTTTTTTCCGATTTCAAACTTTGATCCATTGCCTCTGATTCTTTGGATTTAATTGCATCCACATCCCATACATTTGGCTTTGGTCCTTTTCCTCTGATAACTGAAAGTCCATCTCGATTATTTCCATGAGATTTTAAGGAACCAGCATTCCATTTATTCTACTTCTAAGCATTTAGACGTGTATTCTAACTTTCATCTTCCTGACAGAATTATGGTTATTTAATGTTTTAAACGAAATTGGCCTCTTCATGTATACATCATGGGTAAAGCTAGTCATATTTCAAATTCTAATTATCGATTTACTTGACGCAAAGGGCCTTGGTTAAATTTCGCCAGTCGTCTCTATCATGAGGTTTTAAATCCATGCATCATATCCTACTTCAAGCTTTATACTCTTCACTTGAGTATACTTTTCCATTAATTTACGAAACTTTACGTATAGTATGTTTTCTTATACATATCCAATATATGATTCTGGTGTTGTTTTGAAAAAAAAAATATTGCCAGTTTTCATTTTGAGACATGTACAGCAATGCGTAGAATCATTCCATTTTGATGGCATTTGTGGACTATGAAAATGCCTTTGAGAGTGTGCACCGGCCAATTCTGTGGAGAGTCCTGCATTATTACATAAATATGTAAATTTGATTAAGTCTGTTCATGAGCATAGCAAGTGCAAAGTTAATGTTAATGGAATCTTACCAAATGAATTTCCAGTGAACAGCGGAGTTATCCAAGGGAATGTGTTGTCACCTATGTTGTTTATCCTCCTCATGGATTTTGTAATGCATAGATATCAGAGATGGTGGAGAAGGATTGGACTGGATAGGTGATAGGAATTTAGCATACCTAACGTATGCTGATGATGCTGTCCTTGTTAGCAGAGCGCTACAGGTTTGCAATGCTCGTTTACCAAAATACATGAAATATCACATGAGGTTGGGCTCAAGATAAATAAAAGAAAGACGCTGATGAGAACGGAGTATGCAGCGGAAGATGAAATATCATTGGAAGGAGAAAGGATTAATAAGGTAGAATCATTTAAGTATTTAGGAACTATGATCTCCAATACAGGGTATTCAGAATTAGAGTTTATTAAAAGATTGAAAAAAAGCAAGGTTAAGTAAAATTTGGAAATCGCCTGAAATTACACATAAAAATCATACTAAACATCAGTTTAGTGAGATCAGTGTTACTCTGTTTTATTGTCATACCATGAGTCATGTGCATTGTCTCCAATAGATGTAGTAGATTTGAGAACAAAGCCCTTTGAAGGATATTGGGAATTAAATGGAAGGACACGAATAGAAATGAAACTGAAAGAGAGATTACTCCAGTGCCATATGTTGATGAGATCATGAAGAGGGGTAGATGGAGATAGTTTTAGAATGCTCTTCGCACTCCCCAAAAGAGATTAGTTCATCAAACGTTCAGTTGGGATCCACAAGGCACTCGAAGAGTTGGAAGACCCAAGCGTACATAGCTGAGGACTATAGAGACAACTAGCTAAATCTAACCAAAGCCCTTTGTGTCAATAGGCGAAGGAGGAGATGATGATGATGATGATCTCATTATCATACCAAGACACATGTCCTTACTGTACCACATATCTCTCTAAACTGATATATAACCTGATTTGTAATTTCAGACCATTTGATTTCAAGATTTTGCTTAACCTAACCATTTGCTTTTTTCAATCTTTCATTAAACTTCAAATTCTAAAGACCCTGTATAAGAGGGCTTAGTTCCTAAACACTTAAATGACTCTACCTCACTACTCCTGCCTCCTTCCATTAACATTTCATCTTCCATTGCATATTCCGTTCTCATCATCATTGCCTTTCAAATATTTATCTTGAGTCCAACTACCCGAGATATTTCATGCATTCTGGTACACAAGCATTGCAGAACCATGTGTTTTGTTAATAAGGACAGCGTCATCTGCATACTCTAGGTCAGCTAATTTCCCGTTACCAATTCAGTCCAATCCTTCTGCGCCTTTCCTCGCTGTTCTATGCATTACAAAATCCATTAGGAGGACAAACAACATAGGTGACAACACATTCCCTTGGAGTATTCCGCTGTTCACTGGAAATTCATTTGATAGGACTCCATTAACATTAACTTTGCACTTGCTATGCTCATGAAGAGATTAAATCATATTTACATGTCTAAGAAGAATTCCATGATTAAGCATGGCTCTCCACAAAATTGGCCGATGCACACTATCAAAGGCGTTTTCACAGTCCACAAATGCCCTCAAAAGTGGATTTCTATATTCTGCACATTGCTGTACATGTCTAAAATTGAAAATTTGGTCAGTACAACTTCTATCTTTTCTAAATCCTGCTTCTTCATCTGCCAGCATTTTACAATCTTCCTCTCTAGTGTCTTTAGACTATGCATACTTTATATTTTCATGACAACTGCCGTAAGTGTGAGGATTGATTATTGCAAGCACTCAGGTCTCTTTTTTTTTGGTCATTTTCACCAACACTCCTAGCTCTCATTCATTAGGTTTCGCCTCTCCACGCAGCATTCTACAAAATGATCTTGTAAGTATTCTGAGAGTTACTTAATTTTCGGCCAATATCTTCTCGGCAGTTATTCCATCGCGTTCATGGATTTTCCATCTCTTGACTTTCTTAATGATAACTTCGACTTCAAACACACTGGTTAATTCAGGGGCACATCAAGGTCTTCCTTAGCTTCATGTATATCAATCAGACCTATCCTATTTGATGGGAATGTTCTTCTTCCTTGCCCCGTAAGCAATTTCATTAATAATTCTATAAGCAATTCTCACACCATAGCCACTCACTGAATTCATAGCTTTTTCAGCCTCATCTGTTTTCCTGTCTAAATATTCTCTCCAGTCATTCCTGGCTTTTCTTTTGACCTCATTATCAATACATGAATAATTAGCATGCTCCATCTTGTAATTTTCATTACTTCCTCGAAAACTTTCAACAATAAGTTTATTTGTCTCTTTTATAGTATTCCAAGTATGATTTGATATCCACGAAAACTTTACTACCAACTGACTGATATATATACAGTATATTTCTAATATTCTTCATTAATTGACTACTCTTTGTGTCAGTCTCTAAGACTGTAAACCAATTACTACATTCAATTAAAATGTTTCTCTGTGCTCATCTTCTAGATACTTAGTTGTATCAAACCTAGGTATTCTATCTACATTTCTGTTGGGTGCTTTTAGTCTCGATTTCAGAGTGGTAATGAGGAGCTGGTGATCACTACCATTTTTACTTAACCTAGCCATTGTCTGATTTGCTTTTTTCCATCTTTCACGAAACTTATGACCCTGTATTGGAGATCTCATTTCCTAAATACCTGGTTCTAACTCTAATTCTCTCTCATTCCAGTGATATTTCATCTTCCATTGCATATTCCGTTCTCACCATCTCTCTCTATCTCCTATTTATCTTAAGCCCAACCTGCTGTGATTTCTAATGCATTCTAGTAAGCAAGCATTGCAAATCCTGTGGTGTTCTGCTAATAAGGACAGCATCATCTGCATACTCTACGATAGCTAATTTCCTATTACCAATCTAGTCCAATCCTTCTCCACCATCTCCTTATGTTCTAAGCAATAATAATCTCATGAGGAGGATAAACAACATAGGTGAGACACATTTCCTTGAACTACTCTACTGTTCACTGGAAATTCGTTTGATAGGACTCAAGTACTATTAACTTATTTGCTATATATATATATATATATATATATATATATATATATATATATATATATATATATATATATATATATATATGTATATATATATATCTACATATATATATATATATATATATATATATATATATATATATATATATACACATATATATTATCAGCTGTTGCTAGTCCACTACAGGACACAGGCCTGATACCTGTAATTCTACCAGTCTATACCAGAAAATTTTTCTAGCTTACCGATTCATCGTCCTCTCTTCCTTCACCCTGCTTCGTTTCCAATCTCTAGGGACCCATTTTGTTATTCTTCTTGTGCATCTATTATCTTCCATTCTCATTTATGTCCTGCCCATGTCCACTTCTTTTTCTTACTTGTTGTTAGAATATCCACTACTTTAATTTGCTCTCATATCCATGTTGCTCTTTTTCTGTGTCCTAGTGTTAATAACATCATTATTCTTCCCATAACTCTTTTGAGTTGTGACTAGCTTACGTTCTAGGGCTTTAGTAATGTTTTATGTTTGTGATGCATAAGTTAATATTGGTAGAGCCATTTTAGTATATACTTTTCTTTTGAGAGAAAGTGGCATTTTACTTTTCACAATATAATTTTGTTTACCAAAAGCTCTCCAACCCATGCTTA
Source organism: Palaemon carinicauda (assembly GCF_036898095.1). Lineage (NCBI taxonomy): Eukaryota > Metazoa > Arthropoda > Malacostraca > Decapoda > Palaemonidae > Palaemon > Palaemon carinicauda. The sequence continues at coordinate 144,938,787 of NC_090732.1, read as the reverse complement.
TCGTTCTTTTAATTCCGGTCTCATGTACTGAGGAAACACAAACTGTCTGTCGTAAGTAAGTATATTCATTTATAATCTTTTGAGGTTTGTCCAAAACCCAACTTTTTTTTTGCATTTTCATTGAACATTATCTTGGTTTTACTCATGTTCAGTCCTATATTTCTTTTTTCTCTATTCAAATGTATCCCCTATTCAATTCCTCCAATGATTCACAAAATGTAAATGATTAAAACTTTTTCTAGGCATGATGTGAATAATTTAGGAGAGATGGTGGTCTCCCTATCTAACTCCTTTCTCTATCAGAATTTTCTTACTATCTTTAAGTAGTTTTAGGATTGCTGTATTTCTCGTAAAGATATCTTCAAGTTTTCTAACATAAGATTAATCTATTCCTTGTCTTTCAACAGCTCTTATTACTGCTGAAGTTTTGACAGAATCAAACGCTTTCTCATAGTCTATAAATGCTACACATAGTGGTTTGCCATACTTTGTTGATTTTTTCATTAGCTGGTTAACTACATGGATATGGTTAGTTGTTGAAGACATACTTGTAAAACCTGCTTGTTAAACTCTTCAATTTATGATGTATACTATTTCGGTAACATATTTAATCAAGCAATTGACGTTTATTTATAATGATTATCATTATAATTTCTTATATTATCATTATTATTATTATTATTATTATTACTTACTAAGCTACAACCCTAGTTGGAAAAGCAGTATGCTATAAGCCCAGGGGCTCCAACAGGGAAAATAGCTCAGTGCGGAAAGGAAAAAAGGAAAATAAAATATTCTAAGAAGAGTAACAACAATAAATATCTCCTATATAGACTATAAAAACTTTAACAAAACAAGAGGAAGAGAAATAAGATAGGAGAGTGTGCTCGAGTGTACCCTCAAGCAAGAGAACTCTAACCCAAGACAGTGAAAGGCCATGGTACAGAGGCTATGGCACTACCCAAGACTAGAGAACAGTGGTTTGATTTTGGAGTGTCCTTCTCCTAGAAGAGCTGCTTACCATAGCTAAAGAGTCTCTTCTACCCTTACCAAGAGGAAAGTGGCACTGAACAATTACAGTCCAGTAACCCCTTGGGTGATGAAGAATTGTTTGGTAATCTGTGTTGTCAGGTGTATGAGGATAGAGGAGAATATGTAAAGAATATGCCAGACTATTCAGTGTGTATGTAGGCAAAGGGAAAATGAACCGTAACCAGAGAGGGGGATCCAATGTAGTACTGTCTGGCCAGTCAAAAGACCCCATAACTCTCTAGCGGTAGTATCTCAACGGGTGGCTGGTATAAAGTCACTACATTTGCACTGAACTGCACTACTAAAAATCAAAAATAGAAAATAAAAGAACGATATTAGTCTTTAAATTGTTAATTTCTACATTTTCTTTGACGTGCAGAGTCCGGACGTTTGAATCTATGAAATTCATTAAAACCCGGAAGCTCAAAGTGACAAGCATTCAGATATCCTGCACCACATGAAAAGTCACAATTTAAAATTCATTGCATGCAATACTCCACTTTACTGAGAGAGAGAGAGAGAGAGAGAGAGAGAAGAGAGAGAGAGAGAGAGAGAGAGAGAGAGAGAGAGAGAGAGAGAGTGCAATATATCTTCATCTACAACTATTGAAAAAAATTAAGAATTTATTTCGAATTAACACTTTTACGTTCTGTACTGAATAAGAAGATAAACTGAGCGAAAAAAAGTGAGTAACATTTTCTAATAACCTTGTTTTCGGTATCATTGCAGCTGGGATGCGAAATATAATTTTGGATACAATTATTTTTTTTTCACGAATTATATTTTAGGGTCTGTGAAAACCCCAGTATTATTAAGAAACTAAAAAATATCACTCATATTATTAAGAAACTAAAAAATATCACTCATTTTAATCATCAATATATAATAGTATTGACAGGAATAAATAAAAGCATCTTAAGTCTTCCTCCCTCCAAGGCATACTATCATTGCTCTAGAAAGGATAAGCGAGGTAGTTCTCGAAGGAAGTCCTGCCTAGTCTCTTGGACGACTTACAGTAGACGGTACTGTGGTTCTCACAGCCTCATTTTCGCCCAGTCTGATTATCTTCAGCCTTAAACTTTCTCCCCTCTTTTCTTCCATAGCCATCTATCTTTAACCATACTATGGTTAAGTTTGAATTCATCATGTAATAAAACAAAATATTAAGCAAGGTTGTGTTATCTAGTATGGAGACCTGTTGCTTATAATATTCATTGAAGCAAACGATAATTTCCCCGTGTTTCGAGTCCCGTATATCTTTGGGGAAAACCAGTTTTGGTGATGTCAAATCGTTATTTGATTTATTAGTGAGCATACTACTGAGGTTAAATATATTGCAGCTTCCTATCATATTTTGATTTTTTTTCATTCCATTGCCGTGATATTTAAGATCTTACTTATGGTAACCATAAACTGAAAATCTCTGAATGTATATATAACTAGAGAAATCAGCATATACTGTACAAATTAAAACAAGTTTATTTTTATATCCACATAGTATATTGTACATATATACATTAATGTGTTTGATGTCTTCTATTTGAAAAAAAAGGAGCATAATTTTCATTAGTGAGGTTCACAGTCACACCTTCTATGATGATGGATTCCCTTTGACGGGATAGACATCTGCTATAAATCCCTTTCGGCGGCGATGCGTATTCCATTTGTGAGAGATCAAAAGAATTCTCAATCGCCATTTCCATTTTAAGGGAAGCAATCTTAGTTTTCAACCAAACCATTTGGGGATGTCAGTTTACAGGAATGCCAAGTGACTGCAATATGGAGCATTAAAGCATTCAAGGAGCATTTGCATAGGTCTTTGAAACTGGCTAAATGGAATAGATCGCTTTTCATGTGATGGATACGGCACATAGTTTGAATAAAACCGAAGTGGCCGCTCACATACACTGAAATACCATGCAAGAGAATGTTGCTCTATCTGCATTGATCGTATTTAACACAAATATTTCTTCTGGTTTCAAAATCTTTGACTCCTTAAATTCCAAAAAGGGAGCTGTGCAGTTCATTATTCATAAACTCTAAGGCTTTCTGGAACTATTTACACCCTCTGATCCCTTGACCAATTTGCACCCTTTATAAAACCAATTGCAATATGATGTACCTTTATGAGAAAGTTTAAGACTCTCTAACAACCATTATAGTTATATATTCATGAATATGTTTACACAATTACGCGTTTGAAAATGAGTAGTCCTATCAAAATACTCCTGGTCACTATGAAGGATAAGACAGGAAAAACAAAAAGGTAAGTAAAGAAAGCTATATGGAAAATTTAAAAGTGCCCAACCTAAGCAATTTAGAAATTGATAATATATATATATATATATATATATATATATATATATATATATATATATATATATATATATATATATATATATATATATATATATATATATATATATACTGTATATATATATTTCAGAGACAAAGGAGAATTTCATGGTCTTGCAGGTTTGACAATTACAGTATACAGGGGAAACGTAGGAACGACTCTCCTTTGAGGTTCAAGGTCATTGGTTAGCGGCAGAGGCAAAGGTCAGGTCAGACTGCTGCCACACAATGTCCTTCACACCAAATATGTATGGTTAAACACGAATTCCAGGAACAACTCGCTCTTAGGAAGTGTACCCTCTCACACCCGGACTGTGTGGAGACTCTGGAGAGTAACCACGCAGATAGTAAATATGGATGACAGGTGGTGGGTGGTGCTACACATAGGAACCTGCCGTGCAGTGAGATTGTGACAGGGTGCACATCTTCAGAGAACAGTGTCAAGAAATCGTTTGTCCAACAGTACATAATTATATTGGCATTATCCAAGCCAGAAATGGAATGAGGTTCGGGAGGTGGAGGGGTTGCAGAAAGCAGATGCCAGTGACAGAGGCAGTTATGTGAGGTTTTCCAGCGAAATCTTTGTGAGGCTTGAACTAGTCACTCACCAATTGCGATCTAACTCAATTACCATGCCCCTCATTGAATAAGTTTAATAATAAAAAAAACATTTTAATAATTTAAATAATAATAACAGTTTTAATAACTAGAAAAATAATTTTAATAACTTAAAAATAATAATTTTAATAATCTAAAAAAATAATAATTTCAATAATTCAGGAAAAGATAATTCTAATATGATATCAATAATTTCAGTGTTGGGTGTTAATGCCAATAGGATCAAATGTTCCAATTTTGACATGGTATCATGAGTAATGTATTGATGAAATAAAAAAAAAAAAGGTCAAAATAAAATATCACTCGTCAAACGGATTGATAAGCGATGTAAAAGGACAAATCTTCATCCACGCAATGCCATCATAATCGAAAAAAAAAGATAGGCTTACTGAAAACAAGAAACGGGTCACCGAAAATAGATGACATGTATGTTCATGATTTAGACAAACATACATAGCGCTCTTAAATTTTCAACCTCGTTACATTATATCTATACATATGCGTCTTTTCTTGTGAAATAAGAGTCTAATTTAGTTTTCAAAGACGTGACTAAAAAGGAAAATGTTTCCGACAAAAAACTATCAATTTCAGCGTCAAATGCATGTCCGAAGCAAACGAATGAGTTTTTAAATTCAAATATTCTCACTATAGGGCATTTGGGATATGCTCATAACTAATAAAAAGGGATGCATTTCTTCTATTATTCCTGCTATTAACAGAGAGAGAGAGAGAGAGAGAGAGAGAGAGAGAGAGAGAGAGAGAGAGAGAGAGAGAGAGAGATTTTGTATGGGTATGTTGTGTTAAAAATAAATGAATAAAATAATTAATGAAAATGAATAAAAAGAATATGAAATTTGGTAACGATGATGATAAAAAAAAAAGATTTATTTGAAAAATAACTGACTGAACGGAAGGTTTCTTGCGCTTTAGATTCTGTTTCTCTTTTCCCCGTCAACGTCCCCCTTTGTCCTTCTTCCACATCCATTCCTCAAATTTATTTCTAATGTCTAATTTCCTTTATCGGAATTTTCTTTCTTTTTTGTATTTATCTGACAATTCATGTATGGATCAAATGAACAATAGTACAGTAATAACATCAATACTTTCAAATCATGGATGAACGAAAAAAATATAATTTCTCATCATAAAGGTTTTCTGTGAACATTGAAGCTAAATCTTTTAGATAATTCTGCACCCGTCTATTCTAAATGGATAGAAAATCGAAAATACATACACGAAAATTCGCATATATCACAACAGAATGAAACCTGTGATTCTGACCATCTCATTTGTCCCGAACTCAAATAGAATTTCATCCACTCTAACATTTCCGGAACTGACAAAAGGGAAAACATACTGAGAATGATTACCTCACACGAATTTGGGGAATTCGGAAATTACGGAAATTACGACGAAAACAATGCCAACGTAATTCAGGCAGCAGAAGAGATTGATTTATTTCGATGAATTGTAAATTAGTTGTAACATGCGAGTATGCTTTTTTTTTAAATTAAATCTGATTCTATTTCATCCCTTACTCCAGTCAAGAACGACTTGCATGTATCATCTATAACCCTTTTATCTGTCACAAACGAGTCATGATGTGCAGTCAAGAGACTTTACTCATCGAAAAACCTCAAGTAGAGCATTTTATCGCAGGACATAAACCTGCAATGACGTTAAAAAGATACCAAAATATAAAAAAAAAAAAAATTAAAAGAAAATGTCAATGAATATGATAACGAGAGAAGTATTGAATATATACGAGGTATAGCACATAATTTTCAAATGTAATGAAATTATCTTTTTCTAATTACAGTATATTCTGTATGACTTATGATTTTTTTTTTAGAAAATAAATAAGATTCTTCAAATCGAGTTTTTCTTTCTCAATATATTTTTCATCGTTTTTGTGGCGAATTGTTACCGTCGGCCAATTGTTGGCGGCTAATTGACCTATACCCTCCCTTGATAGAGGTCATTTTCATATTGCAGGCAAGGCTAGGTCACTGACATGGGAACTGCGTGCCGAGAAAGGACTCGAGAGACTTATTCATGATATTGAGTCTTCCTTTATATTGGATGAAGGACCAAAAACCCATGTGTCACGTGGGAGAATTTGCAACATGAGGTATTAGGTATAAAGCGAGAAAGAGATTCTCTGCGTGTTGATGAAGTCAACCAGTGAATTTGTTGAAAAGCTAAAGATGATGGAATATCTGTTTAAGATCTTTGAGAGAAATGTTTGATGCCCGGCGAAGCATCAATTATGACATTGGCAGGGGATACTGCAAATATAGTATCACTACCTAAAAATGTCATAGCTATTTTTGTAAGATTTCAAACGTTTATCAGAATTTGTATCCTAAATCAAAATATGGCAAAGGAGAGACGGGAAAATTACAATGTGAGTTATATGACAATGAGTAAGATGGCAAAAGGAGGAGGATGACAAAATGACTGATGTATTAAACACAGGTGTAATTAGGTGCGATTTCTTTCGCCGTTTCTCTTGTATGTATACCACTATCTACTGTAAATTGAATGAGACTGAAGATATAAGCATATATAGATTATACTTGGGTATAATCATCTTTTAATAAAATTTAATTTCAACATCTTTGATGTGTATACAACAACCCTCGACTAAAGAAAATATTAATCATACACTTAGATCTTCGTAAAACTCTTGAAAAAACGGTTATAGGAAAATAAAGGGGACGGCCAGTAAGAATCACTTGCCTGACGTTCGCTAAGTCCTCCTAAGCTACGCTTGAACAGACCGACTCTTTCTGTCTATCCCTTCCTTATTCCGAATACTTCACCACAGCAACAAAGAGGCTATTTTTCAGCATTTTCCCGACGTTAACAGCAGCAAGAGACTCCATCAAAACTTTTATTTCATAGTACCACTTCAATTCACTGAGTAAACTATTTGCAATGTTCAATAGCATTTCAAAGCGGTATAAACTGCTATATTAAGTTTATAAAACCGAACCAAATTCACCGCCAAATCCCTCTTCAACATTTGATAATGTTTGAAGATGTATCAGTTGCAATCTATGCATTCACAAACAACCACCCTTGCAAAACAGGCTGACTTATGCCAAACATTGACACAGACCATCAGCCTTCAATGTTCCATATGTTGCCGCTCGTGGAACTCGAGAGGCTGGAAATAATTCAAGACCCGAGCCACCTATCGCAAAGACTTTAGTGGGCAATATAGATAAACTATGTACATGCCATTTTATTTGGCTATAGTTATTGTTGTTGTAGAATCTCATTCTAGTGCCATTTAGTAAAAGCTACAACTAATACTGATGCTTTAATTATTGCTATTGCAAATGTTTTATTTCCTTTATCATGATCATAATACATCATTTATGATCACTTATATATTTTCTATTTGAGCATACAATATGTTCATAATATGACAATATACTAAATTGCACGAAATGTAAAACTAGCTTTATCACTAATTCCACTTGAAAAAAAAAAAAATCATACGCTTAACCTCGATCAAATGCTTCTTCACTACTCGTGGGACGCTCCTTATGAGAAAATTTCGGCCAGAGAGAGAGAGAGAGAGAGAGAGAGAGAGAGAGAGAGAGAGAGAGAGAGAGAGAGAGAGAGAGAGAGAGAGAGGTAAAACTAATAGATGGACATTAATAAAAGAATGGCTCCCTAGAAATTGCAAAAGAGAAGATGAATTGACGAACTAAGAAAATTTGCTCGTATATACAGGCATAGAAGGATCATAAACAAAGGCGAGTGGAAGGAAATGTCTGAGGCCTTTGTTCTGCAGTGGACTAGTAACGGCTGAGGATGATGATGATGATAGGTAAAGACACTTATCAACCTCGAAGATGAAGAAAATTTTGTCTCCGTCGCTTTCACACCAATCAGACATGCACACCCCTACATATTCTAACATGAAGTTTCACTTAAATCATAAAAAATATTTAATAGCCTTCAACAACTTATTTTCTACGCCGTACATTCTCGACACCCTCCACCTTCCCTCTTTGTTGATTACATCCTAAGGTTTCTTTTAGGTGCACGGTTGTTACCTGTAGTTTTTCCTTTGCCTTGAAATTTCTCACTTGACTATTTCATGACAAACTCTTAACGGTAATCAATACACAGTCTTCTTTACCTTAGATTATTCACCACGTGCCTAGAAGTTTTTAAGATTTTAGACTGGAAAATGTAGTAATTAAGATTAATGGAGAATACCTTATCAACTTGATATTTGTAGATGACATAGTTCTATTTAGTAAATCATGCAGACAACAAATAATGGTTATGAACGAACCTCTAGAGATTGTTAATGAATATACATACTGTATTTAGGACAGACAGTAAATGTTTCCCCAGGACATGAGACCGAAATTGAAGAAGGATAAGTATGGGATTGAGAGCTTTCGGTAAACAAGATGATAAGAAAAGTAAAATGCCACTTTCTCTAGAAAGAAAAGTATTCAATCCAATGGCCCTACCAGTAATAACTTATGCATCAGAAACTTTGAGCCTTAATAAACCTTAGAACATAAGCTAGTTACAACTCAAACAGCTATGGAAAAAATAATGATGGGAATTACACTAGTGACAGAAAAAGAGCAACATGGATACGAGCGTAAACTAGAATAGAGGATATTCTTAAATGTAAAAAAAATAAATGGACGTGGGAAGGGCATATATTGAGAAAGACAGTTAATAGATGGACATTACGAATAAGAAAATGGGTCCCTATAGATTATAAACGAAGCAAGGGAAGATAGAGAAGACGTATATATATATATATATATATATATATATATATATATATATATATATATATATATACATATATATATATATATATATACATATATATATATATATATATATATATATATATATATATATATATATATATATATATATATATGTAGGGATCTTACCTACGTTGGAGACTTCCATGACACAAGTTCAGCCCACTTAAACTAAGCTCTAGCTATATGCCCTGCCAACGGGCCCCCCTCCACCTTGTACGTGAGGGGTAGGACGGCTGATGACTTAATCGAGTGGTTTATTGAAGAGGCGGCGAATTTTCGTGACTGGTTGGTCTCATCGCCTCAAACCAAGGCCGTTTCGAGACGGCCTTGCTCAAACCCACTCAGTTATAAACGGGTATTATCATTTGTAGGGGGAGGTGAAAATGGGTGTAAGGTGAGCAGCCTCGCCTTTAAGGATTTCCTAATCCTTAGGTAGGTAGTAGGTTGGCTAGGGCACCAGCAGCCCGTTGAAATGCTACCGCCAGAGATTTATGGAGTCCATTGACTGGCCAGACAGTACTACATTGGATCCTTCTCTCTGGTTACAGTTCTTTCTCTTTGCCTACACATACGCCGAATAGTCTAGCCTATTCTTTACAGATCCTCCTCTGTCCTCGTACACCTGACAACACTGAGATTACCAAACAGTTCTTCTTCGCTCAAGGGGTTAACTACTGCACTGTAATTGTTCAGTGGCTACTTTCCTCTTGGTAAAGGTAGAAAATAGTCTTTAGCTATGGTAAGCAGCTCTTCTAGGAGAAGGACACTCCAAAATCAAACCATTGTTCTCTAGTCTTTGGTAGTTCCACAGCCTCTGTACCATGGTCTTCCACTGTCTTAGGTTAGAATTCTCTTGCTTGAGGGTACACCCAGGCACTCTATTCTATCTGATTTCTCTTCCTCTTGTTTTCTTAAAGTTTATATAGTTTATATAGGTTTAATGGTATTACACTTCTTAAAATAGTTTATTTTCCATTGTTTCCTTTCCTCGCTGGGCTATTTTCCCTGTGGGGGCCCCTGGGCTTATAGCATTCTGCTTTTCCAATAATAATAATAATAATAGGAGTGAAATTCCAGTATCCTAAACTTTTCTGGATACATCCCCTTCAAGGGAGAAAAGGTGTATCGAGAAAATAAAATATGTGGGTCATAATGGCAATAATCCAAAATGCATAAGCAGTTATAGCAGAGTTTTATCATAACAGAAACCGCTCATAAAAACAATTGAAATTGCGTAAGTTATTATCAAATAATAGCAAAGATGACTTTCGTAAAATATTCATTTGAACACGAAGTGAACACCGAGTTTCAGCACTATAGTTCCTGGGAAAAAAATGAAAACTATTTGCTTTAAAATTCAATCTAGCGTTCCAATTGCATTTTTCGTTCAAAAAATTCGCTGTCTTTTCTAAACTATGAAAAATAACAACGGAGGCTGAATATTTCCAACAAATTACACAGGATTTTGCATTCCAGTTGAAGAGAGAAAAATCAAAAGGAAAATAACGTCGTTACTATTTTTTACAATGATAATATAGATACTAATAATAAAAACAATACAGTACTACTTCTACTAATAATCATGATAATAATACAGTAACTGTAACACCAATAAGAATAACAGAAATATAATAATACTAATGATAATGATACTTTTATTTTCTTAATTGAAATAAATACCATATGAAATACACACTTCCGCATATAGAACAAGGAAGCTTCCATTAAATGAAGGCTTAAGTCTAGTAAAAGAATCAAGAGATCAAAACAGACCAAGTAATATATCACGCGTATTTTAAAACGTACATCCAAAGGTTTTCTTTGTCGAAAAGACTCGAAACATTCGAATCCAAAAGTTTCATAAAAACTTATAAGCAAAAGAGACAAAGTATTCAGACATCACGCGCCACGTGAAAAGTCACAAATTAAAATTCATTGCATGCAACATTGCACTGTCCTCCATGAGAGAGAGAGAGAGAGAGAGAGAGAGAGAGAGAGAGAGAGAGAGAGAGAGAGAGAGAGAGAGAGAGAGCGCTTCATTTACAGCTATTGCAAGATTCAAAGAATTCTTTTCAATTAACACTTTTAGGTTCTGCATTGAATAGGAAGATAAACTGGGCCGAAATAAAAGCAACTGACATTTTATAAACATTCTTTTCTGTAACAGAGCAGCTGGCAAGCGGATGATAATCTTTACATAGATTTTTATTTAATTTTTTTTTAATAGCTTATGTTTGGGTGAGCAGGAAGTGGAACAATTTTGACCAGGAATGAAAAGCACATGTCTGCTTGTCTCATTGTCTGCACAAACGAATAGGTTTTGCAACTAGGAAGCAAAGAGTATAAAACTTGCTCGACGAAAGAAGTTTAATTGGGTTATTTGATTGATAGTTGAAACATAACATTATATATCTACCTATCTATCTATCTATCTATATATACATATATATATATACATATATATATATATACATATATATATATATATATATATATATATATATATATATATATATATATATATATATATATATGATTATATGATGGCTCGTGAGTCTGGGAACCAAACATAATATGATATATATATTTCGGCTGGCAAGCTAAACATCCTCTCGAATTCCAAACTCACCTGTTTGCTTTTACATTAAATCTTTTACACATGAAAATATTAATACACGAACTCTGAGACAGTTATATAACACCAGACACCGATGTATAAAACACTGAATATCCAAACAATCTCTCAAGTACACTAAAAAATAAACTGGGTAATTATTCTTAAGAATTACTTGAAACCACTACTTACTACGATTCTTTACGGAATACGAACGAAGTTGTAATAAACAGTAATGATTGAAATAATACACTCTTTACAAAAATAAATATATTCTATATAGATTACGACACTTTGAAAGAATTTACATAAAACAAATAAATCACTCGAAATATTAAGTCTGAACAAAACTTTGATTAAGACAAAAATGTTACGATCTGAAAATGAGTCACTTGACTTGAAATATTAAATCTGAATAACCCTTTGACTAAGACAAAAGAAATACTTATGAAAATTATACAATCATTCGTTTCACTTGAAATTAAATCTGAATACAATATTCAAGTTTGATACTTAATGAAAATTGATAACCAGATCACGATACAAGTACCTTTCACCTTACTACAGGGCCATTTACAAAATCTCTAAGAGAGTAAGTACTCACTATATTTACAAAAGACCTGTCTCACCAAAACTTTGATATTTCACATATCACTTTTAAAACAATGCACTGAGCTGTGTATGAGAGAGAGAGGTGGAGATGGCTATGTCGTAACGCTGTAATTCTCTATCTGATTTATGCAACTCAAGGGTTGTCTTTATATGAAACTTAGCTACTTCCAGAATGTTCCAATCGCTCTGGAAGCGTGGGGGTTAGCTTAACGCCGATGCCAGAGTTATCAACTACATAAAAAAGTCTAGAGACGAACCCGATGTTTTCAGGCAACTCTCAGATGCATACCAACGCACCAGCGAGACGACACTCCCAGCTAGCTTCGCCCACCTTTGTCCTCGAAATAAAAAAAAGATTAGATCTATCACTAGATCCTTCCAGAATCTTCCAAAGCACATGGCATAAAGAAGTTGCGTAGTTTCTCTCAAACATGACATAAGCCCTTTTTTCCTATCTCGTATTGTCACATAACACTTTCAAACCGATTTCATAAGACTTCGTAACAAAAATACGTGAAATAAAAAGTTAATTCTTAAAAAATTTACATATACTGACTTGAATGAAGAATACAATGAAATTAACGACGAAAGTCTAACATAATCTACATAATAAACTTGAATATACACGACAGGAACCTATATTACGGGCTGGCTATTCATCTCTTCATTGCACAAATGAAATATAAATAAAATCATTAATAAACTATTGTATTTACTATACACTAGACCAACTTTGTAAATATATATATATATATATATATATATATATATATATATATATATATATATATATATATATATATGTATATCATTACCATCTCCTCCGACACCTATTGAGGCAAAAGGCCTCGGTTAGATTTCCCTAGTCATCTCTATCATGAGCTTTTAATTGTATTCAATATATATATATATATATATATATATATATATATATATATATATATATATATATATATATATATATATCATATATATATATATATATATATATACATACATGCATACATACACACATACAATATCAACAACAACAAATGCAGCCGTATTTAGTTCACTGCAGGATAAAGGCTCCTATCATGTCAATTCATGCCAGTTTTCATCACCTCGCTGGCCAGTGCGGATTAGTGATGGTAGGAGATTTTCGTCTGATCATTCACAGAAAATAAAAAACCCAACCTTGCATGAGTGGATTTAACTAATACAGAGTTTGTTATTATGATCAACTACTGTATATATATATACATAAATACATACATATATAAATATATATGTATACATATATATAGATATATATATATATATATATATATATATATATATATATATATAGATATATATATATATAAATATATATATATATATATATATATATATATATATATATATATATATATATATATATATATAATATATATATATATAGTGGTGAAACGTTAATATTATATCGTAAATACTGGAGAGGTAAAGAACTTTCTATTGAAGTAAACTATAAGCAAGCATTCAAATAAGTGCTTGCAACTCCGAAGGTACAAGTTTAGAACCTGCTTTAAAAGTGAGACACTGATTCTATTATATACAGTATATTGTATATATATATATATATATATATATATATATATATATATATACATATATATATATTATAAATATATATATATATATATATATATATATATATATATATATATATATATATATATATATATATATATAAACACACATACATACTAGGAATTGAAATAAGCCAATCTTCTCCATTATAGCCCATTTATAATTTTCTAATATTTGGCAAATTGGCTGTTTATGATGATTCTCACTAACTTTCATTATCATCATTTATTCAAATCTCAAGCCTGAAAGAACTTTTAATATCTAATTCACTCTGCTCTGGGATTACAGACACAAGGGGAAATTCTCATAAAAAGAATTTTCCCTTGTGCCTGTGTTTTGGAGGCATTGTAAATTTGGTATTAAAACATTATTGTGGGTTGGGATTTGAATAATTTGAATAATTTCCCATTCTATGAATGCTCAAAGCCTATAGTATGGGTCATTAATGCATTTAAGGTTTATTTGCATAGGATAAAATAAAAATAGGATCACCATCTTATCCGTAAAAAGAAATTGGTGAAATAAATGAAATTGTTAAGTGATTTCTTTCCTATATTGTAATCTTCATATTGTGAGTAAATTTAATAATTTAACAATCCTGTTCTATAGTGCAAAATTGTTTAAGACTTTTATTATAATATTTTGGCAGTTTTTATCTTTGTGTATCAATTCTAAAACTTTTCCAATATGATTACCTTCATGCGGAACGTTCATAAAGTCCTAACCCTTTTTTGAGATTTTTATACCTACTCCTGATTTACGAATTCTAGACTAAGCATCGGATGAAATTCAAGGAAAATTAGGGCCTAAACAGAATTCCAAAGTTGAACGGAACAATGAAAGAAAGCTTAAGCCCTCAGCAATGTAGGCAATGATGATACACTCAAAGTATAAAGGAAGCCGAGGAGATACTTGAAACAGGGGATGATTGTGTCGGGAGACCAAGTTTAGTACCTATTGACGCCAGGCACAGCGTCCATATTGGTATAAGTTAACACCATATTAATCTAAGTAAACAATATTTTGGCTGTTTAATCTATCAACATGATTACTGCGTATACTGCATGCTTACGCTACTTTTAAAAAATTACTACTTACTCAACTTCTCTTAGAATTTAAGAATTATGTGTGAAGTTTCAGCCAGACACAAAAATACGGTCTCTAAACCCCCCCCCCCACACACACACAAATAAAAGAGAAAATATTCAAGATTACAAAAATGGAAGTTTTCGGGTCAAACGTTCATTTAACGCAGGCAAACGAAGCTATGAGTTCGGAAAACCAAATATACTCACAAAGAGCATTTGGAATGTGCTCATGACTGCTAAAACATGACGCCTTTCTTCTATTATTCCAGCCTATTTGGAGAGAGAGAGAGAGAGAGAGAGAGAGAGAGAGAGAGAGAGAGAGAGAGAGAGAGAGAGAGAGAGAGAGAGTGTGAGTCTGTGTGGGTTGTTTTAAAAAACCCAAATGAAAAGGTTTGGAAAAAGAATATGATTTTGGTAACGATGTTGATAAAAAAGAGAAGAGGTTTGATATTGAAAGATAATTAACTGTACGAAAGTTCTATTTCCTTTTTCACCCTCCAGCATTCTCCTGTTATCAGCCTGTCTTTCTTCTACATGCCCCACATCCCACGAAACCTGTGTATTGGACACTTGATACTGCAGCGTTTATTTTCTATGTCGGAAATGTCTTGTCCTTTTGATTTTAATCTGAATATTCATGAATGACATGAATTTCGATGTAAAGAATTGAAAAGACATGAATTGTTTTGCCTCTGAACAGTTTTCAATGAATATTGAAGCGGTCATATTCTTTTGAATAACTCCAAAATCGTCTGCTCTGAATATGAAAATGATCGTAATATATGCATGAAATTGTGCATACACTATTACCTCTCCGTAAGACCATAATTTATTAGATTGGAAATAAAAAATAACGAACGGAATGAATAAAACCTGCGAATTCGGTCCTCTCTGCAGGTTGTCCCCGTATCGCAATAAAATTTCATCCTCTCCAACATTTCCTGAAGTGACAAAGGGGAAAACATATTGAGAACGATTGCCACACGGATTTGGGAGGATTTGGTCACTGCGACTAAACAAACAAAAAAGGAAAACAAAAACTTCAAGTGCATGCATGGTTCCTGTAATAGAGTAAATCAAATTCTTTCGATGAATTTAAAAATGAAAAGTGATAAGTCGTATAACACGAGAATGCTTTCGTCTTTATGGAATCTGATTAAATCAAATCTGAATCCGAGTTTCCCCATTCGCGAATGATTTGCACGTGTTATGGGCAAACCTTTATGATCTTCCTTTACATTTCACAAGCAAGTCTTGGTGTCCAGACATACCGACCGACGTCACGAAAGTTCCCACCTCTTTTGCCGATTAGTTGTAGATTAATAGTTCATTGATATATATCTCTCTCTCTCTCTCTCTCTCTCTCTCTCTCTCTCTCTCTCTCTCTCTCACTCTCTCTCTCTCTCTCTCTCTCTCTCTCATTATTATTAGCAATGATTTTAAGTACTACAAACAGGGCATAAAGGCTGAAAAGAAAGCACAAAAACTAAAAGGCTACATAAATGGACAATTCAAATACAGAAACAAAGACACCGTACTACAGCTGTACACATCAGTAGTAAGACCCCATCTAGAATACGTTGTTCAATTCAGGGCTCCAAATATTCATAAGGATATAGATAGACTGAAAGCAGTACACGCTAGGGCCGCCAAGCTAGTTCCAACAATAAGGCAATTTGGATATAGACAGAGGATGGAACGTTTGAACTTATTGATCTAAAAAATCAACGATTAAGGGGACAGTTAATAAAGGATTTCAAAATTCTTAAAGGAATAACAAATGTAGATTACAACAATCAATTCATGCATAGCGCAAATCAGTCCAGAGGTGACGGATACATACTTGAATAGAAAATATACAACACCGCTCAGTGTGATAATTTCTTTAAATACAAAATAGTAAATACTTAGAATAGACTTCCAGCTAATGTAGTAAACAGTAATACGGTAAAAGAGTTCAAAAATAAGTTAGACACGATCATTAGAACTCTCTAAATGCTGTAAAAAAAACTGCTCCACC
>NC_090732.1:144884517-144917017 GCF_036898095.1 Palaemon carinicauda | reverse complement strand
TTTTTACAGTAAGAATATAAAATGGTCAGAAATAAATGAAGAACTGAATAAAGAATGGAAAAATGTATTTGTAAGTGATAATGTACAGGTAAATACGGACATAGTGTACAAAATACTGGAGAAAATTGTTGAAAAATATGTACCGAAAAAAAAACAATAAACAAAAGACGTGCATACCAAGAGACAGAAGGATCTTATTTCAGAAAATTAGAAAGTGGAAGAAAAATCTTGCAAAAGAAAAAATTGTGTGGAAAATGAGGGAAATAAAATGTAAGATAGAAAAAGCAGAACAAAAGATTATACAGTCGAAAGAAAATGAAAAAAGGGACTTAGAAGAAAGGACACTTCAAAATATAAAAAGAAACCCCAAAGTACTTTACTCCTATGCAAAAAAGATGAATAAAGGGAGAATAAAAATAGGCCCTCTAAGAATTGAAGGACGGCTAACGAATGAAAAAAAGGAAATATGCAACATATTAGCAGAAAAATATAAGAGTGAGTTCACGCCAAGAATTGCGAATGAGATTAATGAAACAGAAATGAGAGAAGAAAATTTGAATATCTAACAGATATAGATATTAGTGAAACAGATATTGTCAAGGCTATAAACGAAATTAAAAATGGATCGGCAGCCAGACCAGATGGAGTTCCAGCGATTTTGTTAAAAAAAACTGCAAACACTGTCGCGAAGCCGCTTGCAATACTGCTAAGACAAAGTGTAGATATGAGCGAGATATATGTTAAACATAGATTAGCTTATATAACCCCTATCTTCAAAAGTGGATCAAGACTAGAGGCAAGCAATTATAGACCTGTTAGTCTAACATCACATATTATGAAAGTGTATGAGAGGGTAATAAAAAAGAAAATAATGAACCATTTGGTCAAAAATAATTTGTTTAATATGGGTCAACACGGTTTCGTGCCTGGAAAAAGTACACAGACCCAACTGATTGCACACTATGAAAACATATACAAAAATATGATAAATGAAAAAGACACAGATGTTATCTATCTAGATTTTGCAAAAGCCTTTGACAAGGTAGACCATAACATATTGGAGAAAAAAATGAGAAAGCATAATATTGTGGGAAAGATAGGAAAATGGGTAAAAGAATTCCTGCAAAACAGAAAACAGATAGTGGTTGGAAATGACAAGAAATCAGATGAAGCCCAGGTAATATCGGGTGTGCCACAAGGCACGGTATTAGCTGCACTGCTGTTTGTTATTATGATCTCAGACATAGACTGTGATGTTGAAAACTCCGTAGTGAGAAGTTTCGCCGATGACACAAGAATAAGTAGAGAAATTACTTGTGATGAAGATAGGAACTCGCTACAAAGAGATCTAAACAAAATATATGAATGGGCAGAGATAAATAGGATGGTATTTAACTCCGATAAATTCGAATCAATAAATTATGGAAACAGAGAAGAAATGGTGTATGCATACAAGGGACCTAATAATGAGACAATCGCAAACAAGGAAGCAATTAAAGACCTTGGTGTAATGTTAAATAGGAATATGTTATGCAACACTGTTGGCTAAATGTAAAGCAAAAATGGGAATGTTATTCAGACACTTTAAAACAAGAAAAGCTGAACACATGATTATGCTTTACAAAACTTATGTACGTAGTACACTCGAGTATTGCAATGTGATATGGTACCCACACTACCAAAAGGATATTGCGCAAATAGAGAGTGTACAAAGGTCCTATACTGCTAGAATAGAAGAAGTTAAGGACCTTGACTACTGGGAAAGACTGCAATTTTTAAAACTATACAGTCTAGAGAGGAGAAGAGAACGCTACATGATAATACAAGCATGGAAGCAAATAGAAGAAATTACTGAAAACATCATGGAGCTTAAAATATCAGAAAGAGCAAGCCGAGGTAGATTAATAGTGCCAAAAAATATTCCAGGTAAACTAAGAAAGGCGCACAGGACATTAATCCACTACGCACCAGCATCGATAATGCAGCGCATATTTAATGTGCTGCCAGCTCATCTAAGAAGCATATCAGGAGTGAGCGTAGATGTGTTTAAGAATAAGCTCGATAAATACCTAAGATGCATCCCAGACCATCCAAGACTGGAAGATGCAACATACACCGGAAGATGCATTAGCAACTCTCTGGTGGATACAAGAGGTGCCTCACACTGAGGGACCTGGGGGAACCCAAACAAAAGATAAGATAAGATAAGGTTCACTGGAGTCTAAAGCCACATATCCTTTCTCTACCGCAAGGCAAGAGAAAGGAAATCGCAAAATCTATCAGGTGCCTACTTCACTTGAAAGTAATCACCAGACGTCAACAGGAAAGAGTTCTATGATCGCTGCAGTTCGCTGCTGTGACAGACCCAATCGTAAAAGCAAGGCTCAAAGATGCTAACAGAGTCTGGAAAAAAAGGGAATTAAATGCTCAGAGAGATCTTCGCCACAAAACTCCGGCTTTGCTGTGCAAAAAACTCAAGCTGTGGTCCCCTGCCAAGAGCTTGTCGACACAAGTCCCTCTACAGTATCCTCCCCCTTCCATGACAATTCACATGGATGCCTCAGATCAGGGTTGGGGGGAGATTCTCTTTCCAAGAAAATACAGGGTTAGTGGTCAGCCACATTTCGGAAATTCTATATCAGTTTCTGGAAGCTCTGGCAGAGTTTCTGACTCTGAAGAGACTGAACCCGAGGAAAAAATCACACATCAAATTAGTCATTGACAGCAAGACGATAGTCCACTATGTCAAAACACAGGGCTCCAGGTTTCCTCAGATCAACCATGTGATTCTAGCCATTCTCACCTTGCCAAAGTGGAGAAATTTGCATCATTCAGCAGTTCACCTAGAAGGAGTTTGCAATGTGATGGCGAATGGCCTATCAAGATCCAAGCCTCTGGAAACAGAATGGTCTTTAGTCGAAAAATCATTGTTTCATTCTAGAGCAGGTCCCAGAACTGCAAATAGATCTCTTTGCAACGAGCTTCCACAATAAGCTTCCCCGGTATATAGCACCAAACTTAGATCTGGAAGTGGCAGGAACGGATGCAATGTCCTTGGATTGAAACCAGTGGTCTCACATTTACCTATTTCCACCATTCAACCTCCTAATGAAAGTTCTGAACAAACTGCAGACTTTCACAGGGACAGCGGCTATAGTGGCTCCAAAGAGGCCCCAAGAGCAATTGGTACCCTTTTGTTCTGGAACTAATACTTCGCCAGGTCCCTCTAACATCTCCATTGCTGTCCCAGGATGTTTAACAGAAGACAGTCTTTGCCTTTTCTTGGATAACAAAAAACCTTCAGCTCTATGATTTTCTCGCCCTAGCGGTTCAAAGAAAGTTTGGAGATACGAAGGAGATAATTTACTTTATAGAACAGTACATGTCCGATACTACAAAACGACAAAACTTGTCTCCCTGGAAAAAATGGGTGGATTTATTAAAAGACATCATCCTCTTCCATTACTATGGACTTCTGTATTTCTTTCTTTATTTCATTACACGAACAAGGTCTGGCCTCTACACTATTGCCTCATGTAAGTTGGCACTAACTAGACCCGTGGCTTATACTTTTGATACTGAACTCAATAGCGAACTATTCAATGAGATCCTGAAGGCTAGTGCTGAATTGAAGCCAAATGCTCCTCCCAAGACTCTCATGGTCGTTGGACAAGGTATTGCACTTAGCCTCCTTGATAGATAACGCCACTACCTCTTTGAGGGATCTTACTCAAAAGGCATTCTTTTTCTTGCTATGGCTTCTGGTGCTACAGTCAGCGAGATTGTGGCACTTACCAGGGATGATGGCCACATCGAATTCTCGGAATCGGGGGAAGTAAATCTTTACCCCGATCCTGCATTCTTGGCGAAAAACGAACTTCTCACAAAACGTTAGGGGCTCTGGAAGATCGTTCCACTAAAGGAGGATCCTTCTTTGTGCTTCATGGAATGCCTTAAGGCCTACCTGTTGAAGAGTCAGGCCCTTAAAGGTGGACAACTTTTTAAAGGTGAAACAACAAGGTCTAATCTCTATTTGAAACAGCTAAGGTCCAAACCCACCTATTTCATCAGAAGGGCTGACCCCTATATGTATATATGTATGTATATATACATTGATATAAATATATTTATGTATATATATATATATATATATATATATATATATATATATATATATATATATATATATATATATAATCTGCGTATACATTTATATACATATGTGTCTGTAGAGTATGTCTATATATGTATATACATAAACACATATATGAACATCACACACACATATATACATATATATGTATATATACAGACATATATATATATATATATATATATATATATATATATATATATATATATATATATATATATATGTGTGTGTGTGTATATATACATATATGTATATATATATATATATATATATATATATATATATATATATATGTGTGTGTATATATACATATATGTATATGTGTGTATGTATATATATACATATATATATATTTATATATATATATATATATATATATATATATATATATATATATATATATATATATATACTTGTGTAGGCAAATTGAAAAGAAAAGACAGGTTAATATTTAAATAAATATGCGCACAAATGTGCACGCACCCCTCTCACAAAGGTATGACTATTCCCTCTAAACCCTTACCTGTGGGGCGGGGAATAGTTAAGCTTGACGGGAAATACATACATTATATATGTATAATGTATGTATATATATATATATATATATATATATATATATATATATATATATATATATATATATATATATATACATATATATATATATATATATATATATATATATATATATATATATATATATATATATATATATATACACACACATTTATATTTATATACATACATACATACATATATATATATATATATATATATATATATATATATATATATATATATATATATATATATATATACATACTAAATATATGTATAGCCAGACATCTCTTTAATATATAAGGAAGATGAGGAAATTGTATTATATGGGGTGAGAGAGATCCTGCTATCAAGAGTTGTGAAATTTCTTAATGTGCATATACAACCATGAGTTTTTTAAATTTGAAATTTCCTGATGTGTATTTACAACCAGGAGCATTTTAAATTTGATGTTTTTCATTAAAAAAACAGGAATAAAAGAGCATTCGCTTTCAGTTCCCCGGCTATTGGAAAAAGTTTTACTATTTGTTGTAATATTTTACAACCAATCCAATAAATAATTTTTCTTTCAATTTTCTACTCTCTCCTCTAAGCTAATGATAAAGTACGGAAGTGTTACATAGAAGCACATAAGCTCTTTGAGGGATAATAATAATAATAATAATAATAATAATAATAATAATAATAATAATAATAATAATACTAAAGGTTTAAATTTTTTCTACTCAATCTACATATGGAACCTAAGTAAAAGACCAGTATCACAGCAAACAGGGTGCACATACACTGAAATCACAGATATAAAAACAGAATCAACGTTATGAATGAGTAGTACAGTAAGTGACATTGAAATATCCATCTATACATCTTTTTGTTCTGTTGCAACGGCTCTCAACTTTCGACTCGCATCATTCATAAAATCTCAGAATCAAAAGTGACCAGCATTCAGACATCGCACACCACATGAAAAGACAAATTAAAATTCATTGCATGCAATACTGCACTGTGCGCCATGAGAGAGTAAGTAGATGTCGAGAGTAAGTAAAAGATGTCGAGAGAGTGAAGCAGTCAGAGATTGTAATACCTCGCAATATCCCACTTTCAAACTTCAAAACATTATTTAAGATTAAAACTTCCATGTTCTGTATAGAATAGGAAAAAGTGGTGTGCACAAGAAAAGGTGATTAACCTTTCTATCAATCTCAAACGCATCAATACAACTGGAGAACTGAATCAACTTTTTTGTGCATATTCTTTTTCTGTTTGGAATATATGTTTAAGAGTGCAATAACTTCGCTCTCTCTCTCTCTCTCTCTCTCTCTCTCTCTCTCTCTCTCTCTCTCTCTCTCTCTCTTTAGTAGATACAGATAACTTTTTGTTCATTGGCAAGGAGAGACCGAGATAACTTTTAATTTCTTCTTCTTTTTTTAACTGAAAAAAACCCCAAAAATGGATGGTACCAAAAATATTCAAGAAAAAAAGAAAAATATAATTCGTTAACATACCAAAATACACAGATGATCGGATACAGAAGAAACATTGAAGTTACCTCCCCATAGCCAAGACAGGTTCTGCCTGCACTTGGAAAAGGTAATTTAGGCCGCGGTAAAGGTTATTTGAAGTGTTTTTTTCGGTAGCAGACGGGTTGTTTAATGCCTTAATCGGGACGCTGTCCTTATTTATCTTCTCCAGTTGAGTCTCCGAGTATTCTGCCTTCTTGTCCAAATACTTTAATTACATGTCACCGAGGTGTGGTAAAGGGTCTGTGTGTTTTGTGTCAGAAAGTACTTGGTAATAATTCCTCGAGGTCCTCCAAACGGAAAAATCACCTTAACAAGACTCATCATGAACATTCTGGCAATGACGTGAATTTCTTCAGACGTCATGAATGTAGTGTAACGAGCCGAGAGAAGGTTGTGACTCAAAGGCAGGATGAAAGCAACTGAATAACTTTATTACAGAACACTCGCCTTTAAATACAAAAACTCAATGCAACAGGAAATTTCCTGTTCAACCGACACCGCACCGGTTAACAGTTAACGGTGAGAAAAACAGACACGTAATTTCAGGTTCGATGCAACAGGAAATTTCCAGTTCAACCGACACCGCACTGGTTAACAGTTAACGGTGAGAAAAACAGACTCGTTATTTCAGGTTCAATGCAACAGGAAATTTCCTGTTCAACCGATACCGCACCAGTTAACAGTGAGAAAAATATACATGTTATTTCAGGTCCTTGTTTGTGCGAGGGTAGAGCGAAGATACAACCATAATATATACACAAAATGAAATGTCGTTACTATGTACAATCGTGTGACACACGGTTGGTACATGGTAACGACATTTCATTTTGTGTATATATTATGCTTGTATCTTCGCTCTCCCCTCGCACTAACAAGAACCTGAAATAACATGTATATTTTTCTCACTGTTAACTGGTGCGGTATCGGTTGAACAGGAAATTTCCTGTTGCATTGAACCTGAAATAACGAGTCTGTTTTTCTCACCGTTAACTGTTAACCGGTGCGGTGTCGGTTGAACAGGAAATTTCGTGGTAAAGAAGACTGGGTCTCCACTGATCGTCTAAAACCTGCGTATCTCCTGCCAGATGACCCGCCTACAGTTCGCCTCCCTTGATCAGGGCACCCTATTTAACATGTACAGTATGTCATTTTTAGGGGGGGTGCCATGTACCAACCGTGTGTCGCACGATCGTACATAGTAACGACATTTCATTTTGTGTATATATTATGGTTGTATCTTCGCTCTACCCTCGCACAAACAAGGACCTGAAATAACATGTATGTTTTTCTCACCGTTAACTGTTAACCGGTGCGGTGTCGGTTGAACAGGAAATTTCCTGTTGCATTGAACCTGAAATTACGTGTCTGTTTTTCTTACCATTAACTGTTAACCGGTGCGGTGTTGGTTGAACAGGAAATTTCCTGTTACATTGAGTTTTTGTATATAAAGTAATAAAGTTACTCAGTTGCTTTCATTCTGCCTTTGAGTCACAACCTTCTCTCGGCTCGTTACTCAACATTTATGACGTCTGAAGAATGTTCATGATGAGTCTTGTTAAGATGATTTTTCAGTTTGGAGGACCTCGGGGAATCATTACCAAGTACTTTCTGGCACAAAACACACAGACCCTTTACCACACCTTCATCAATAAATGAAGTAAATCCATATTTTATATATTTTCCTCACAGAAACTTCCTTTAGATTTCTATCCATCTGCCATGTTATAAGACATTAAAAAAAAGTTGTACTTCATTATTTCTAGATTTTTCACTTTTAAATATTACTTTAAAGATGCTCGTGTGATGGCACCCCATCAGAACCCGCCATGGCCCACAGGCTGAAAACCACTAATATAGATGGAGGGAGCTGTCCGGGGGAGTTTCTGAGGATATGCTTACGAGGACCCTCACTCATTGTCACATCTTCCTTGCTTAGAACTGCACGCATTTTTCATAGGGTGTAGAACTTGTGGCAATCAACATAAGTGTATATATGGATGTGTCTGCCCAAAATTGATGGGTTATTAAGTAACATATCCAAATAGAGGTCTAGTGATAATATGAGGTTCTTCACATCTGATACTATTAATAGCAAATTTTACTACTGCAGACGAGTGGTTGAAGTGTACGGAGCCTTTCATTATATTAGCTAAAGGTGATTAACCGTATAACCTTGTAAGGCATGATCAATGCCCACTGTGGTTACCAAGTTCAGATTGATAAATTATTCTTCCCAAACCAACATATCAAAGTTATTATTTGTGTAGATTTAACATATGTTAGTGTTGTGAGGCTTTGTGAATTCCATCATCATCTGCGCATAGTTCATGATAAAAACTTACTTTTCTTTGCTAGTAAAAAACACCCTTTCAATAACTACCAAGTATCACTTCATAAATTGTCATGGTTGATATCTCCAAAAAACAAAGAGCACTGATATACCATGAAGTAGGTGCATGCAATGTTCCGGACTTGGTATCATTACGAGTGATCACCGTGCTATTTGTAATTTGCTGACAAGGATTCAGCATTCTTTGTTTTCGTTAAGGATACAAGCATATGTCCTGGGAGATGCACACACAAATATATGCAAATAGCAATGTTCTCTCACTAGAAAGCACTAGGAAAGGCAAAGTCACTAACACTATTTGGGGTCCAAGGGGCTTATCCTAGGCAATGTTGGCTCTCTAAGAGGTTGGATAAATAATATATCTTTTGTCATAAGTCACCAAGGTTGAGATCTGTTACTATAGAGGAAACTACCACCAATTTTGTGAGAATTATATCTAAAACTTTTCCAAATGCAGATATTTCAGGCAAAACGTTTCTGAAAAGAATACACGTTCTAGTATTCCAGGATATCGCAACATCATTCCTCAACTTGGTAAGATATTCATTCCACAAAAGATCTCGTTTGAGTGTGCCTTTGATGTTTTGAATACTTTTGGGATCATTTTAATGTTGAAGCATTCTGTCAGTGAACTGGCATAAGGATTTAAATCTTATGATGTGTGATGCTGAATCCATTTTGTTTAGCAGATAGGAAAGCCCATGGTTCTGAAAAGGATGGCCTAGAAGTGGAAAGTATTGATTTGACTGTCCTAAATCAGCATACCAGAGAAAATAGCGAAGTTCCTTTCTTCTTGCTCTTTCTTCTTTTTCTGCATCTTTTCCCACTTTTATGTGGGGTCGATGTTTCTGGCCAGCGTTCTCCATCTACCTCCGTCCCACACTTCATCACCAGTTAATCCCTTTGATCCAAGGTCATCCTTGACACAGTCCATCCACTTTCACTTTGGTCTCCCTCTTCTTCTCCTTCCCTGTACCTCCGTTTCCATCACTCTCCTCACAATATGCTGTTCATCTATTCTCATGACATGACCATACCACCTTTTTTGGATCATATCTGATAGTTCCCTAACTCCTGTGGTACCCCTAATTACCTCATTCCGTATCTTATCTCTTCTTGTCACCCCACACATCCATCTCAACATTTTCATCTCTATCCATCAAGTTTGTCATTGATACAGCACAAAGGATATGGCAGACTGGCTCATGTCATAACCACTACATAATATAAAGAATAAAAATTTCAAAGGAATACCTGACAGATATGAAGCAAGATTTTGCTCTATTCAGATGTTGTATTGCAATCTATCTGCAGACTCATTAGGCTCTATTTCTTTTATGGAGCGTGGTCAACACACCCCAGCATGATGGCCGAGTAATGGCTATATAAATTTGTTTTTCCCTCTGTGCAAGTTTGAAGAATAGTGATTATATCAGGGTGCACCAATACCACATAGGAAGTGTAATTGTAGCCTTCTACCCAGTGTAAAATGGTGTGGACATATCTTGAGGATTAATGGTGGGGAGGGAGTTAATAGGGCTTGGGAAGAACCTGATAGGGGGAAAAGTCGAGAGGGAGGCAGAGAATAAGGGATAATGGTGGGAAAGAAGAAGGTAGACAGTGTTGTAGAAAAGCTTCATGGCCCTCTACTCCCGGTGAGAGTGCCTCTTGGCACTGATACCAATATGGTCAAATGTCCAAACGCGAGATAAGTTCTCTGACGGAGGTAGATTGATTGCCTGCACACAATGCACTTGGCATTCAACAAGGAATGGTAATATTTGTTCTTGGTGGAATTTCCAAATGATCAGAACAATGTAGGTTAGATGATGGTGGTGTCCCCATGTACGATATGGACACAATTGTCTAGGCACTCATGAAAATAGTAATATGTACCAATACCTTTGTCTCTCAGAAAGATGATGTTCTGCTATCCAGCCTACAAATTGAAAAATGTAAACACTGTAGATTTCCTTCTTCGTGTGACCAGAGACCAACTTGTTGATTAAGAATCTCTTTTCCTCAAACCAGGTTTACATTGATCAAACATGGTTCTAGCTCATGAATAATACCATATAGAATTGGATTTGCATGAAGGGGCTTTGTTTCAGGAGCTACCCAATGCAATACTGTTTAAGAGCATTACTGTACCATTAGTTATGCTTCAAAGCTTGTTTCTTGTTTAAGGTCATATGACTACTAACATTGATACCCAAAGGCACCAGTTTGTCCTTTGTTGACTTTTTGATTTACCAGTTCACGGATACCAGCTTCTATATTATGTATAACTATAGGCATCTCTTAACAGCAAAGTTTTCATAGAATAGGCCTATTACAGTGTCGAAAATTATTCTTCAGTGATATAGATGCATAATTTGTTCTAAGTATAAACCATATCAAACAACCATGCAGTTGGGTGAGTTTTATAAAGTATGTGGTTCTGGCATCAGTCCAGGATAGCAAATCTTAGCCTCATCCATAAATCCTCTTATAGCTTTCGGGATCTGCTTGTAGTATTGGTCAATGGTAGCTTCGGGGCTCTGTGAGCTTAGTCTCAAGTTCTATAAAAAATGTTTGAGCTCTTTAAAAGCGTGTACGTGACAAATGTTTCAAGGTAAATGAGCATTATTTTGCCGAATAATATGGGAGTTGGTTTACTATTAGAGTTGGTTGTCCATTTTATGGTAAATTTCATTGTGGCCCTCTTACGTAGAAACAACAATTGACCTACAAGTAGTGATCCCTCACTCGTATTTGAAGAAAAAAAAAGAAAAAAAAAAGAAAAAAAAATAACCTTTTCAATACTACAACTCACAAAAATCTTATTTGGCCCGTCTCAGTACAATAATAGATATGAAACTACAACTTTTTTTTAACTTTTTTAACGTATGGCTGAATGCATTTCGTTTCGACTGATAAAATGTTACACATATTTCAAGATTTACAAGAGCGTGAATAATACAAGAAAATGAGAAAGGAAAATTGCTGGACTTGAATATCTTCAATGTCGCTGAATGAAGTAGAAATTCCCAGGCAGAGAATACTGTATATCAAAAGGTTCTCAAAGGCTTATAGATAAAATGATGTATTAAGTACTATAGGTTTAAACCTGAATGAGAAATGGGGAACAGTGACAGTGAGTGAATGACTATTATACAACTGTCATACAGTACTGTATAGCTGTCAGACTAAGTGAAATAACCGACATTTGCCTGACGAGACCACATGCCAGCTAGGGATTTTCTGGGATCCTAACTTGACAACAAGGCAAGAGTACACGTTACAATGTTAAATCCAGTTACAAAACTGAATTAAAAGACAAAGCTGCGTTCGGGAGGTAGAAATGTGAGATTTTAAAGTCTACTACACAGGAAGTATGAATAAATCGTAAATGCAAAATGAAAACTGAAGTTCTCAGGAGTCACAACATAAAGGGTGAAAATCGTTAATAAGGGAAAATAATATTATTAACAAACCTAACAAGTATAAATCAGTAAATTCTAAAAAGCACATACACAACTCAAAAGAGATATCAACACAGACATATTCAAAATCATGGCTCGATATGAAGTTCAATTTATAGAAAAATGTATATATCATCATTCATAGTGAAATAAACATTAACCAAATAATGAAAAAAAATTTCCGTCCGGTATTCTCTAAAGACTACCCAAAGCTTTTTTAAATTTAACAAGTCTTCGCATTGTTGATAAAACAATCCTTACCACCTCGTTAAATGTTTGTTGAACATTTTCAAAAAACACGAAAAAAAATATATATTGTATATATGAAATAGACAAAATAATCTCTGTAAACAGTCAATTTGTAATCAAGATAATTTTGTACAGACTACCACTTCCAGTCAGCTCGTGCACAAAGTGCTCTCATTACAAAGCTGTGCATTATAATCTCACGGAAAATATGTCAGATTTTGTGGACATAGCTTAATTGGATATGTACAAAAGTACGCTTACTCTAGAGGACTAACAAACTGTGTGCTAACTCAAAACAATGGGACCAGAAAAAACTGCAATAAAAACATCATTTTATTAATCAGACATTAGCGCCCAAAAATCCTAACTTTGAATTTAGATTAACAATATACTTATTGTAAGCCCTATCACTAACATCTTTAACTAATATTAAATCAAAGAAATTTTTGAATAACCTAGAAGCAACAAGCTAAGTAAAATACCTACAGATAATTTAACAAAGGAAATTAACAGGTATTATAAGATTTCCTAGAAATTCAAATGAATTTAATTAACAAATTGTAAATTAAATTTTGAACCTACAGTGTTTAGAATTTTGCCTCCACAAAGTCAAATTTGAACTGACTCTGCGAGTCTGTGTTGCTTGAATGTATCCAATCGCTTTGCCCTCCTTTCTTGTTTTATTTAAAGTCGGACCTTTGTTGACTCGACCCTTGCTAGTAAGTGAAGAGAGGTGGAATGAAAAAGAGACATTGTGTGGATTTTCATCAATTTCCAAAGTTGTCTTTAAAGTAAATTGTTATATCACAAACAAAGCATTTCTCTGAAATTAATGTTTCTGATTAAAGAGAGCCATTGTTTATATCAAGTTTCCATATTGAGGTTTACAAAAAGCTATCAATAGTATGAGAGATAGATAGAGAGAGAGAGAGAGAGAGAGAGAGAGAGAGAGAGAGAGAGAGAGAGAGAGAGAGAGAGAGAGAGAGAGAGAGAGAGATGCTTTTGGTCGAGAAATGAAAAATTACTTTTCTTAATAATGGATTAGAGATCATATTGAACTCAATGGGCAATCTTACTTCTCATTGTTAGAAAGCCATCTTTAGAAATTCCTTCAACGTCACAAAAGCTATCGCGATAATCTCTAGCTGTTCAATGATGCTGCATCATATCAAGGGAGTCTGGAATCATTGCTGTATATAGAAGATATAAAGGAAACATCTAAAAGACAGATGCTGCAAAAACGGTCAGTTTGATGAATAGGACTATTTTGAAGTCATAACTAAATTGAAAATAACGATGTTGAAACCAGAGAAATGGAAAGCTGTAATGGTGGTTGGTAAAGCCAAGGATGGTAGTGAGAATACATAAAGTAGCAACTCTATTTAGAGCAATGATTTATGGTCCCAGGGAAAATTATGTCTACTGATGATAATGGTACTTAGAATGGAAGCATGTGGTGAAAAGGAGATGAATATTATGGAAATGAGAAGTCATAATATAACTCGTTTTCATTATAAAGTCGTACAAGCTCTTTGCGTCGTTTTGTGTTACATAGTTGATATAATAAGTTGTTTACGCATCACATAATTTCATAGATAACAATCTTCCATTGTGAATAGTGGCAGAATAAATTCAAGAATCATAAATCTAATCTATGATTCAGTCCTTAATCTCTTTTGTCTTTCAAACAAATTGCCTTTAGAATTGATAAATATTTTCTTTGAAATAGTATCCGATAATATTTGAGAATGAAAATTAGATTATAAGGCTATAGTATACGATTTGGGTATTGTGATTAATATTTATTGACATGAATTTGACTTAGTTGCTTATATCTATTTTCAAAATTCTGAAATACTTTCTGAATATTTATTTTCGAGAATTTCCAAGATGATGAACATATTTCTATTAATGATTATTTAATAATAATTTTACCAATCCAATTACTCATATTAATGAAAGTATAAGTAATTTTTAACAAAATATCCCTAAGTATTATTCAATAAGTACAATATTATTCAAATAACTAATTCATACCCTCTGACGATTGATATAGTTCTGCTTGGAGATAAAGAAATTATGAACAAGCATTAATATTCACAGTGAATAATGGAAAGCATGCAAGACAAATACAGATATGAATGAATGTGGGACATAGAGCATGACAGCATTTTCGTCTCCATATGTAACTTGACCAGAATACAGCTTTCATAAACTCTAAAAAGTCTATTCAAAGCCAATTCGCTTCCAAAAGCAATGATTTGCTTATCTTTCTATAGTTTTCATTTATAAATCAAATCAGTCAATTGGACCTAATGACGTCACCCAGTAGTTTTCTCATAGATCAGGATAGTCATTTTTAGATTAAATTTTTGTCAAAAGATATTTTGCTATTAGAAACATGGAAATTTCATCAAATATTAATATTGCAATATTGTAGGACGGCATTTACTTTGAACAGTTTTAATTACATAGATTTGTATTTGGACATAGTCTAAGTATAAGGTAAAATTGGATTTTCAACTGAAAACTAGTTTTCGACATTTTCCCCCCAAATATAAACTATAAATAATCTGTTTTTACTATTATCGGTGAACATTCCTGTAAAATGAAACATCATATATAGTTTTCTGGACCCATGACTACTCAAGAAACAATAATTCAACCTTAGAAACGTAAAGTTATAGGTAATATTGTATGGTTGGAAACGTATATTAGTGAGATGATCTTGCATGGAACACAAAATGCAATACACACAGCAGTATGCAATACCAAAATTCTGTTTGACCGTGACGAAAAGCCTCACGAATTTAACTTATTTCGAATTTTGTTCTTTATTTAGGAATCCGTTGCATTCCAATAAAATCTCAACTGCTCTACCATTTCCAACTCTTCCCAAACAGGAAAATATATTGGGAGCTGTTTCCACGCGCAAGTTTCATGAGATTCGCCGCTGTTGTGACAATCAGGATATAAAGTAAAGGAAAAGAAAATGGTTTCCATTGCTGAAATAAGGTTTTATTAAAATAAGTTATCTTTCGAGTTTGATAGCAAACAATAATATTTAGGATTACCCTCATTTGTACATATTAGAAATTAAGGGCACTGCACACTCGTAACAAGTGTGTGTGTATGTGTGGTATGCTTATGAGAGAGAGAGAGAGAGAGAGAGAGAGAGAGAGAGAGAGAGAGAGAGAGAGAGAGAGAGAGAGAGATGTGTGTATGTGCAGGAAGACGCCAATTCTAGATCCCGTCAGACGAGTTTGTTTTCTTATCTGATCATTAACAAATTCATCAGAGTTCGAAGGAGCAAACGTCAGCGTTTCATATATAAAATAATAGAGGTGTCCAGCTCATGAAGTGAATAAACCTGAGGAATATACTGTGCTTTTTGGGAGACAAGAAAAAAGATTGGAGATAAGATTCACTGGATGAAAGAAGATTAATTCTATGGGATTCGAAGACTTAGAGAGATTGGGAATAATGAATCAAGAACAAGTGAAGATGGAAATATATTTGTAGATAAGGAACTGACGACAAGAAAGTCAGGGATAAAACGAATTAAACATGAGCTTCATATAT
The DNA here is from genome assembly GCF_036898095.1 of Palaemon carinicauda. Lineage (NCBI taxonomy): Eukaryota > Metazoa > Arthropoda > Malacostraca > Decapoda > Palaemonidae > Palaemon > Palaemon carinicauda. Next base: position 144,901,138 of record NC_090732.1, on the reverse strand, counting down.
CCATGCTAACAGAGAAAAGGGAGAGGGAATGAAGGACGGTAAGGAAACAAATAGAGAAACAGGATAAGAGGAAATTACAGAAATCGAGGAAAAAAATAATGAAATTATATAAGTTTTGATTGAAAACAGGGGGCATGAATTTGTTGAAATTTACTTTAGTCTGCAATACATGCAGATAGAAAAATGTTGGTGGCAAATATGGCATTAATAAAGACGGGAAAATACAGGGGAAAAGATTTTCGAACAACTAATATAAAAGATGGGAAGGCGGAAGACAGAGAGAACATGACGGGTAAAAGCAAAGAGATAGAAAAGTTATCGGAATGAATATTTAATTGGGTCTAATGGAGATCAGTAGGGAAAGTAGTCGAAAAACCTTATCAAGCTGACACTGAATCAGAGGAAAAAGGAAAAAATAGATCTTGTCTGAGGAATGAGCGATTTCCATGATCCTTAGAGGGTGCAACGTAAAAGAAAGAAAGAAAAAAAAAAGACCGGAGTACTGAAAGTTGAGACAATCGCCGAACCAGATAATTAATTTTACTTATTACTTCTGGATTTAATTGCTCTCGTGATTCTTACAGTTCCCAATTTTACGATCTTACAATTAACTACCAGCCATATCTCTCTCTCTCTCTCTCTCTCTCTCTCTCTCTCTCTCTCTCTCTCTCTCTCTCTCTCTCTCTTCTCTCAGAGTGAATAGACCCATATGACATTTTCCCTTTGTTTTTATAAAGACAGCTGATAACTTGATTTGTATATTGTTTGTTATTCTACGCTAGTTAACACGAAGAGGTTCTATTTTCACTTGTTTCAAATTAGTAATGTTACTAAATTAGGTAAATATATTTGTGATAGCTCAAGCCCTACTTATTACCACCCAATTTTCATAACTAATATAATCAAAAGTTTTCGAACGTCTTTTGGCAAAACGCTAAATAGGCATGCTGAAGGTAATCATCTGTTTCCTAGTTTGGATTTCGCTTTCGCAAAGGCATTGGAGTATGAATTGTTATGCCTTTCTTACAATTCCTAATGTTGTATAGGAAGTTCGTATGAATGGTCTTCATTTTACAACAGTGCTGCCTCTGACTGTATTAATCACGAGGCCTCCGACTTCTTACTTAAAAGGGATAGGAGTAGGTAGGTTTTTTTCTTTGAATAATCATTGAATTTCGGTAATAAATTGTAAAGAATAGTTGTTCATGGGCTCCGTAGACACTACGGGAATATGATAGTTTGTGTTACCAGATTATTGTTCTCGATCCAATAATTTTCATATTTCTTATACGCACATATGATTTGGTCTTGAAAATAAGCTTGAAACCCAAAAAAATTATGCTACAGTGCTAGCTTTCCATCACTTCCATCGCCTCAATATATACCTATGGTTGCTGAATCCCTTAATAGAGAGAGAGAACTAGTTAACATTAATGCATGTTCAAATTATGGCGGATGAAGTTTATTCCGAACAAAACTGAAAGTATGACTGCAAGGAAAGTAAGGAGAGCGGCTTCTCACAATAGATATTTTCATTTTGAACGTCTCCTTCGTCTTCATCACTAGACCTTATTAGTACCACTGTATAGCAGGACCGGCCGCTCGAGTCAACCTTTCCCATCTATTTCTATTCCTAGAATCTTCATCTCCCCCGACCCACCTCCCCACATCCATCCATCTGATCCGCGGATCCCCATACTCCTACCTGTCTCTGGCATGTTCTTAGCTCTATTGATTAGCTCTACCTCATATATTCTTATTACATGGCTATAGTATCTCAGGCAAGCTTCCCTAGTCTTCTCTTTACATCACATATACCACACATACCTTTTACATGTTGATGGAAATGTCTCTAACTACATACAACTAATTTACAATTCTATGAGTGATTCTTGATTGTAAACGTACTTTTCAGAAAAATATCCTGTTGGTTTATTCTTCAATTGTACAAAAATTGACACACTGAAAAGACGTCTTAACATTTAAGTGACTAATTCATTCTGATAAAATGTTTTAATTCTTCCATTGTACCATGTTTTGAATATTGTTTGCTGTCTTGTCCTCAGCTACTGACTGGATATTACTTTCTGGCACCATAGTTAAGTTAGTTCTCTGTGGATGATGCATTAGATTTTCCATAATTCTGACCATCCTTAGTACTCAACATCTTCCCGGACTCTACTATCAAGTACGTAGTACTCGGTATGCTCTTAAATCTAATACAGTCAAGTTTTCTCCATCATAAGGCTCAGCACTACACAGTAATTTAGAAACTTGTTCCAGCTTTGACAAGATTGTGGAATGATCTCCTTAACCTGGTAATTGAATCAGTGGAACTTCAGAACTTTTATTTCGATGTCAGGATGCCAGAGAACTTCAAATCATTCATTCAGACCTTTTAATTTGTTGCAAATGCTTTTGTAATGAACAGTTTTTAAAGGTTTTAAAAGGCACCCATGAGCGGTAGAGAAAAGGGACTGGACAAAATCCTAGAGAACTGCGATATATACATATGATCAGAGTCAAAGACCCCTGTTTACCCAAGCTAGGACCAGAGAGGGCAAAGCAATGGCTGAAACTTACTCAGGAAGGTCTAAAGCCCCACCAACGTCCCATTCTTAGCTCAGAGGGATGGTGGTGTTATGAAAACTAGTGAAATTATTTTAGTGCTGTGAGCAAGACTCTAACTTCCGACTCACGAATTGTCAAGTAGGGACGTTGTTCACAAGGCTGCCCTAAGTCTCGTTTCATGGATCATATGTTACATATCTATTCAAAATTGTTGCTGATCTTAATATATTTCACAGTTGTATTTATTTCTTATTTATAGTTTACTCGTTAATTCTATATTTTCTTTCATCACTGAGCTGCTTTCCTGGTTGGAGACGTTGGGCTTGTAGCATTCTGCTTTTCCAATTAGGATTGTAGAACTTGGCTTGTAAAAAGAATCATAATAATACCCCCAAAATAAAGGGAAAATGACTGATATTCTCTTAATCAATAAGGTGCCTCAAAGCTGCTTATTGACGACATTTTGATTACAAAGATCGACGAGATACTTCCAAGACTTTTATTAATCGTTTAATGCCTTATTGAACCTACTTATATTCCCAAGAATGCAAGAAGACAGTTACTAACAATTTTGGAGGGTAAACAATCATTAAGGTAAAGGGTAACTCTCCAGGTTAAGATTCTCCGTCGATACCTTTCCCTACGAAATCAACTCCTCAAGCGGTTCATTTGCATATCCATTTCGGCATTAAAGGGTAATGTTAACAGTTAGAAAGAGGGGTTTGTTATTTTTTTTCCTTTCAAGAAATAATCAAAACCAAATTAAGTATTAACATAAAAGTTTAAATAAACAAATAAATTTTGTTGTAAAAGATATGGTGATGAGAAAGACTTGAAAGAAAGGATATAAGATGGGATGGGGAAAGAAATAAAGTGTTGACCTGAACAACGACAAATAACAATATTATGAAAAAGAAAAGAAAAACATTTCACATCTCATTTCGATGAGAAAAGATGTTAAACAATATAACCAAATAACACAAAAGAAAGAGCCTATGAGTAGCAACCTTATAACAACCAGTGTTTTGAATCTTGCAACATACCTTAGGCGTTTAATAGAAGTTTACTACACACAGGAACACGTTATGAATGTTCTTGCTCTGAAATAATTCTAAAGCTTCTTTGTTCACAGTTATGTTCGTCTTTTGGTGCATGGGTGTATGGAATTTGGGCCAAGACTGAATGAACGATTGGTAATTATCTGTCATTATAACTTCAATTAGAGTAAGGTTAATGAGAAATCATTAAACGGAGATGAAAAAATAATCATCAAACAAATCATAATGTATGAATCTTTATAAATGAGGCCAAAAGCGAGCTTTCGATATGAGCTTTAAAATGGCACTGGCAGCACACACAACATTCCAAGAATCCCAAGGAGGATCCCTTGTCATCCCCACCACGAGCTTCACAGATGAACCGTTTTCTGGGATATTTAATGAGGAGACGCCTAATAGTCAGGAGACCAAACAATCCTCACATTGGTTGTTACCTGACAATCATACCAGATGCTGGGCAAGGGAGACCATTCAGCCCCGAGGTACAAAGGGGAGAGAACCCCCAAAGTTGCAACATGAAAATAGAATTAGAATAGGTTGGCCAGAAAGAGGGGGAAAAGTGGAAACGGAGGATAAGTAGAAGGCTGAGAAGAAGGTGCGCTTCAGGACCAACAGAACACTACAAAGAACATATACAGACAGTACACCACGCGTGATACAGATGACTCTAGCAACCACCTCTAATAGGGATCTTGGTCTTTGATCTTGGGAGCAAATAGGATGTTTGTTTAATCATGGATAAATTGATAAAGCCTTGCTCTAAACTAAGGGAACTAAAAGAACAGATTTGACATAAAATGTATCAGATATTTTAGTACTTGCTTTTAGTGTACGCAACCCGTCAAAAATTACTGCTAAATATTTCCATGGATACACACACATGAGTCTCCTCTCTTTAGGGCTTGACTACTACTCTCCCCTTGTTGAGCGTGACCGAAAACACACACACACACACGCACACGCACACGCACACACACACACACACGCACAAGCACACGCACACGCACACGCACACGCACACACACACATATATATATATATATATATATATATATATATATATATATATATATATATATATATATATATATATATATATATATATATATATATATATATATATATATATACAGTATATATATACACTTGCTCTTCATTATAGAAGGGAGATCACAGAATCTTGCATCGGCTTTAAACAGTTCACGATGGACTTTCTTCGTGACATACAATCGGCCATGACTAAAGTATCCTTATATATGGGACCTATTAGGTTAACGTAAAATTATTTCATTGTTTTATTTAAATCAGCCTTGTTTTTCTTTTTAAGTTAAAGTATTTTTGTTGTTTGTTTACTATGGTGTTAATGAAAGTTAAGTGGCTCTCCGATTGTTGGATAGTGTTTTTTGCGCCTCCTCCTCCTCCTTTGTGTATTAGTGGACTATCGTTTTAACGATTGTTTTTTTTTTTTTTTTTTTTTGCTGTGAGTGTTGATGAACGCTGGGAAGGTGATGAGTGGACATGGTCGACCAGTGAAGGCAGTTCGGGCCTTGACAAGCTCTCACCGACACTATTTCCCGTCTCAGCATTCATGATGTCTTGGAGGACGACTTTGGCAATTACCTTCGCACTTCTGATGAGTGTTTAGCAGATGCTCTGTCATCTGCGACGGTAGTTTTCTGCTACTTGTTCCCGTCGGAGGATTTGTACGGGAATTGTGTCGACGCTGTTTCCCGACACTGAACCTTGATTTTACTGGCCGCATTCCTCCAGTCCAGCTGTGTACGAGTGTGAGAGCAAACTGGCTCGTGAGGTGATAAGTAGGGAGGCTGACGCCAGGTAAGACAAATTGTCGTTCCTTTTGTGTAGGGAAGTGGATTGCCCTTCAGTGCCTGGCGTACAGTTTTACCCTTCAGTATAGCGGCTTGATGGATTAAGTACGGCCCTGTGTTCAACTCTTCTGTACTTCACTTGAGGTGAAGTTGTATATATTATTAATTGTCTCTTTCTATATGTACGAGTTTTGTTGTTATGTTGTGTAACTGTTTAATTCTGTATTGTTTAGTTTTGTAAGATAGGTAGGAATATTAAGGTTTTCATTGTTTTCATCTCCTACTTCCTTCTACCTTTTTTATTATTAGGTTGATGATATTTTTGGCTAGCCGTATTTGGATCCACCTTGTTATTATTAAGCGTTTTCTCTCTTGTAATTTTCTCATGTTTAGGGCTCAGTGTATTAGCTTTAGGTTTTTCTTGTGAGTTCCCGAGAACCAATTATTTGTTTTCCTGAATATTCTGTACAATTAAGTGTATTTAATCTCACAAGGTTGATTTAAGTTATTGTTCTTGTTTATAATAAATATTGTTAAGTTTTCTTGGGTCTCTGTTTCCGTCTTTCCTTATCACTGACGTACTTTTACCGACTGCAATCCATGGGAATTTAAATATCTTAAAAGAACCTGCATTACAACCTGGTAGGTTGTAACAGGACCGAAACGTAGGTTCTTCTGGCTCTCACCTTTTACAGTTCATTAAATCTGAATAATTTCTTATCTTTTGGGCTTATGGTCTCTAACTCAAAACATCATAACATAATAAAGAAAAATATTTTAATAAATAAAGTATTCCGACATGTACTGTGCACTTACATTCCACTGAAAAAAAAACGGAATATAATACACTATTATTCGTTTTCTTCGGCATTGGTATATAACATATTTGTGAACATTTTGCGCACTGTTTACGACACAAAAGGGAGGCCCTAGAATGAAACAACTATTTTCTTTTTCTTTTACCAAATTCCATTAAGAAATCTGTAGAATTAAATCCAAACCTGTTTGCGAAACCTACAATTATCCGCAGTGAAACAAGAGATTCATATTAAATCAAGACAAGGAAATCGTGAATTGTGGATGTCAGCAAAACTCCATGAAATCCAAGATAATATATTTTATTCCTCTATTTAGTCGTTTCAAAAGGGAATAGAGGTGAAGCGACGTTGCAAATTGATGAAGAATTTCAGCAATGTTAATCTGGAAATTTCATTTTGATTTGAAAAGGGAGGATATGACTGATGTACTGAAATAGGGGCCACTGATTTTCATTTTCCGAAAGCAGATGGATTTTGATGATATGTGTACGACACTGCTGCAAATGTGTGATGTCAAAAGAGGGTTTGTGATTATTTTTGATTTGTTTAATGACATACATACATATATATATATACATATATATATATATATATATATATATATATATATATATATGTGTGTGTGTGTGTGTGTGTGTGTGTGTGTCACCAAAAACGCTGTTTAGTGATCACTGCCTCGAAAAGGCGTCTAATCGTTGGGTCGGGTGCTATATACAACGAGCTTTTTCAGGCCTTTCCAACGAGCCAAAGAACACCTCTTAATTGTTTAAGGTTCCTGAGATACGCATACCCCTTATTTTCGCGTCCTGTCCCTTATACCTTGACGTATGGCACTCATCTCCTCCACCACCATACTTAGGACCTTAGAACCTTTCCAACGAGCCCAAGAACACCTCTTTTCTCCTTTTGGTTGTTGAAAGACGCATACCCCTTATTTACGCATCCCTACCTCTTATAGGGAGGGGTACGCCCATCGCTACACCCCCTATACGTCGCGGGACCTTTCCAACAAGCTTAAGAACAGACCTTTCCAACAAGCTTAAGAACACCTCTTAACTCCTTGTGGTTGCCGAGAAACTTTTACTTTTAAAAAGTCTTTGGTTTATGATTATTTCATTCGTTAATATAGGACCTTACAGCAAGACTCCTAGGAGAAGAGAAGATATTGAGTATTTTTGGGGGCGGGGGGCCTTGCCAGGCCCCTGAATATATATATATATATATATATATATATATATATATATATATATATATATATATATATATATATATATATATATACACATACATACATACATACATACATACATACATACATACATACATACATACATACATACATATATATATATATATATATATATATATATATATATATATATATATATATATATATATATATATATATATATATATATATATATAGCATTTTGCACATTTAGACGGGGTTTTCATGAAATATATTCATATAAGCCATATACTATACACCTCCTAATATCTGAATTCTCTCTACCTGGGGATCAGAGATCCAAGTGGGTATCAAATTAAAGATAATAGCTTCTGGTCGGTCAGGGAATATATATATATATATATATATATATATATATATATATATATATATATATATATATATATATATATATATATATATATACATACATAAATACATGCACACATATGCACACGTACATACCTACATACATATATTTCATGGTGACCAGTATATTAATTCCCGTTTTTTTTTATTCGTTATTTGATTCCCGGTAGTTTGATTAAAAAACTGACAACACGTTTTCGGGTAATTAAGCCTATAGACCATTAAAAAAAAAAAAAAAAACTTCCAAGAGCAGCGCTATCATCGTGTGCCATTGAAAGTTTTATAGCCAACAGGTATTTACAGAGGCAATTCCTTATATGGGCATATTGCAGTCAGACTGATATTGGAATAAGGTCATTCTCCCTCAATTAGGCGCTTGTATAGTATAAGCAGTCCCCGTCCGTCTTCTGAAGGGAGGCCTCAAAGAAACTATATTTCTTTTCACTAATTTTCTGGGCCGGGTTAGTACGGTGATTTTCCTTTAGTTATCTTTTGAAATGAGTTCTACTCCTCCTGGTGGAAAGCATTCATAAACGCCCAGTAATACAGTTGACAAAAGTGTGTGTACAGTAGTATCTGCTTTACGTCAGTTCCGCCTATATGTCGCTCTTCCTTGAATATTTAATACAAAAACAAAATACACGTTATGTCGTTTTTCCCGACTTTATGCCACATCGTAAAATAATGAGTAGGTGCTGTAGTGTACAATACTGTACTTCATATGGAAGCTCATTAAAGTAGAAATTGGTTAGTATTTACATTGGGAACATTTAAATCACTGTATAAGGCGGAAATCTGACCTACATCCAGTATCGTCTTTCATCGTTTCTCTTTAAACCAATTAAAGTAGGACCGATGTACCACCGTACTCGTTTTCACAATAGTCTCTCCGGCTAATATACAATTTCTCAATTGTAATTTAAATGTTATACAGGATATTTGAACTTATATATCTGGTGCTAACATGAAGTAGCTCATAAGGCACGTTGCCATTCACTACGAGAACTCCTTGGGATTTCCCTATTCCCGATCAAGCTGAGGTTCAGGTTCATACATTTGGTCATGTGAATGTTCAAGAAGTAAACTCATTACCGGTAAAGAATTTCAAAGCAAAGCTAAAATAGACTACTAGACGAAGGCTTCACGGAGATCCTGTTAGTTTGTCGTTACTAGATACAAAGACGAATGTGTTCTGTAAGTAATTTACTTACCGCAGGTTAAAGGAATATTTCTGCGGGTAAACAAACTTCCGTTTGCTATGAAAAATATTCATTATATGGGTGAGTAAATTCCATTCATTATCGGCAATACAAATTGTATACACCACCTTTAAATTTTACGGAAAGCAAACTTAGTTTTCCACCAAGTCAAAATCTAGGAAAGGCAAATGACTGCAATATTGGGCATCAATGCATTCCCGGTGCATTTGCATAGGGACGTGAGACTCACTAAATGAAATGGTTAAAATTTCCGGCGATGAATGTAGCACACAGAGTTTAATGAAAACTGTGGAGCCAATTCACGTCAAAGTGATGCAAATTTACAATGCCACTCTGCAAAAGGGATGGCGATTCCCTTTGCTCTTTATCATATTCAAATACAAAGGAAATGATCAATCATCTTTAAAAGAAAATAATAATAGGAGCAGAAAATTTACGCATTGAGGTGGTTAGACAATCCTATGACTCAACACATTATCATCAAAGTTCACTTGATTATTGACAAATCATAAATGGTTTTAGATGTATCTAAATCTGATTCTTTGATTCCAAATCTAATCTTTTGATTCTAATGATGATAATTTTCTATTTTCTATATACATTTCCACAAGATGCTCAAAATTGTCTTAATTACTAAAACAAGTTTGAACGTTTCTTACATTACTTCATTATTGATCACAATATTGTAAACTTTAGAATTTAAAAATTACTTTGATAAAAAGCATTTAATTTTCTGACATTTTTCAAAGTTCTTATAAGAATTCTTCCCATATATGTGTATATGTGTTCAAGCATGCCCTGTCTAATCATGTGAGCACTTGATGTATAAAAGCTCCCAGGGTGGACATCAAAATACCTTTAGCTCGCCACAGAGAGAAACAAAAAACTAAGAAATGACAGTGATGAGAGAATTACTAAGGTTACCAGAAAATATTAAGGAACAAACTCCGTTATGAGCAGTCTGGACAATGATGATAATAAATAATGGGAAGAGGTGCTCCATGTGAGGCAGTCCCATATGGATGCTTGCGAATAGGAGAAAATCGTTGACTTTGCTAAAGCAGGCCCTACACCTAATAAGGAAAATTGACTATACCGTATATAAATTCAACAAGTATGGAGAGGTCAAAGAAGGTGGCAATGGATAATAAGGTTCCAGTAAGACAAATAAGACTTTCAAGGGCAGTGAAGGAAATACATTTATGTACCGATTGGCCAGTATTGATACATTTTGTTACCATGTATACGGGTTGTATGAATGTAAGTTCACATATTGCAAATTACTCATATTTTGAATCTTATCATTATTGATTATGCTTTTATTTTTTAATGAGTAAATAGTACCCTATTTATTCAATTTTTGTGTAACAGATTTAACTCAATGTTCCAGAGACTGAGATAAAAGGGAAAGACATTGGAATTTATCATAATAACAGGATTTTACGCCAAACGCTCATTCAACGTAGGTACACGAAGTCATCATGTTTTGTAAACAAAATATGCGTGACAAAGAGCATTTGGAATATGCTTATGACTGCTAAAAGAGGAAGTCTTTCTTCTATTACTTCAGAGAGAGAGAGAGAGAGAGAGAGAGAGAGAGAGAGAGAGAGAGAGAGAGAGAGAGAGAGAGAGAGAGAGAGTTATAACACTAAGTTTTTCTAGATTTCCATTCTGGATCTCTCCTTGTCTTCAATAATTCTCATGGAGTCACCCTATCCCTTTCTTCTCTCTCTTTCCTCCAATTCTGTATATAATATTGGACTCGTTTGTATCCTTTTAGTGTCGATGTTTTAATCCGACTGTTTATCTAATGATAATATTCATTACGCGATTGGAAATAAAAAAAAAAAAAAAAGGAACTATGTTCCGCAATTAAAAAGTTTCCCGATAAGCTTTAATATAACATTTATACTGACCCATTCTTTTGAAGAACGCTTTGTCTGCTCTGATTATAAAGCATCGTATTCTGTGCATGGAAATTTGCATACAATATTACCACAGCGTAAGGCCGTAATTAAAAAGAAAGAAGAAAAAAAAGGACTAATAAAACCTCTGATTTTCGCCTCTCTGCAAGTTATTCGCGTGTATCGCAATACAATTTTATCCCTCCAACATTTCCTGAAGTGACAAAGGGGAAAATATATTGAGAACGATTGCCACACGGATTTGGGAGGATTTGGTCACTGCAACAAATTAAAAAAATACCGAAAAAATTGAATTTGTGAAGTACTTCATGCAACAGAGTAAATCGATGTCATTCGATTAATTGAAACAATGAAATTAAATTAGTTTATCTTTATGAGATCTAACTTCATCATATACCGTATCCATTTGAGAGGGTGGCTCCCGGAGGTACCTCGCGATGATATCGCTAGCTCCAAACCCTCCCCAGCTGATTTATATATAGGGAACTAATTAACGGCTTAGGTCAAGAAAGGCATATCAGAGTTTTCAGAAAATGGACATAAGTCGCTATCCTCTGCTCAGGAATAATCAGGCGACTATCGATGTCCAAAGAATATATACGAAATATACGTATCAAAAATACAGACAGTATCGTTATAATGTTCGCGTCATATGTCTTTAGAACAACATTGCTCCATTAGAGAATAATATCTAAAAATTATTCTATACTTTTCTGTTCCGAACAATGTAATACAATATGTCGGTTAGTTTTTGCTCCTTTGAGTTTTTGAATAAGGCAAATTCTATGATTGATTCAATATGAAGATGAGATAAAGCTGATTGTTTAGTATGTAGATGATAAACATCTTACAAATGCTGTTATTTTTTACATTATTAACTAAAGGTATTCAGGAACACTATGATTTGGGCATCACCGATTGATCTGTAGCCCACCTACCAATGTCGCGAAGTCCAGTATCAAAACGGATTAGAAAATGGCACGACTATTAGAAAGCACAATGACTTTTTTTTTTTTTTCGGAACTATCGTGCGTGTATTAGTCTAGTTGGTTGAGGGGGTCTGCGTGCACCCCCCGGAAATCAATTTCTAATTGATGTCTTCCTATGGGGAAAAATGTGTAGAAAACAGTTTGCTATGTTAAAAATTTGAAATATTGTCCCACGTGCCTATTTTATGCAAATTAAGCCGCCATTACATGAAAATACTAAAATCGCTATAACTCCGCCAATGCAACAGATAACTGCTAAAAAAAGGTGTCTAGACCCAGGTTTTGAGGGTCTAGCATCAATATAAGACCAGTCTCATAGTGACCACATGTGTTCCTGACATGTAAGATATGCAAATTAGTGCCGCCATTACTGAAAAACCTATTTTTACCATATCTTTGCAAATGTTATAGCAATCGTGAAGAACGTGTTGTCTGTACCCTTGTTTTATGGGTTGATGTTTATTATTAGACTATATTTGAATGTGCCTTTTGCTTATTTGTTTTATTATAATGAGATATAGTCAGGTAATGAGAGATTCTGAGGGTACTTACCAATTAGTGTTTATTAAGCAGTGAAATATTTTTTATCATTTCATCATAGGTGGCAACACTTTACTGAATAGGAGAGGATGTGATTCATTGAATCCGTGTCATTTATATTGGATGAAGCAGTGTGTTTTTCAGCAATTTATGAATCATTCTAGGTTTATCTTTTCTAGGTTTATCATAATTTAGTCTGCTTATAGTCAGATAGGTAAAAGGTGTTTATATAATCTCTCAAGCTCTATTTGATAAGACAATTAATGCAATTACTTGCATGACTTAGTGTCATTGATAGTAATATTTCAAAACACTTCATCATGTTGGTTATAGGCCTATACTTCTCATTTCAGAGTAATAGTTTTGGTATAAGTTCGCCATCATGCCAAAGCGAAGGAATGCTGAATCTGCCAGCACTGAACGCACCAGCCTGAGCAAAAAGCCTGCTTCACCTGCACCTGTATGCATGCTTCATGTGTTATCCATCTCTGATCATGGGCCTTTTACCCCACTCAGTAGAATCAAAGGAACTGCATTTGATAAACTAAAGCACCTTAATGAAATCCGGGACCTGCGGCTCTGTCAGCCACATGCATCTCCCTATCGTATGCAGTCTGTATGCGACCAGATTCCTGAGACTGTCCCCGAGGACCTTGAAAATAATGGGTATCACCGTCAGTGTTATCAGCGGTTCTCTGGCAATCTGCATCTTATAGAAAATAAGACAACTGAGGAACCACAGGCATCCACCTCGCTATTGCATTCACCTCGTAGACATTCAACTGGACCTGTCTTTTCAGAGGAGTGCATTTTATGTGAGAAAGTAGAGATCAAAGGTGCTGATCGAAAAACTGTACGACCTGTCCATTTCTCATCTTGGAGAAACAAGGAAAATGCATGGGAACAAATTGAATCGAGAGCTGAAAAAATGGGCATGTTTCGGCTTCATAGACGTGTGAAAAATGTAGACCTCTTTGCTGTAGAAGCAAAACATCACCCATCATGTTTGAGATCATTCCACACCGCATTTGCTAACTTTGAACGCGGGGTTAACAGAGCAAATGACCCAAAGCGTACTGAACACGCGAAGATTTCGGCCGCTTATGAGAAGGCACTGAATTTTGTACGGGAGCACATTCGAACTCATGTCATCCAACGGAATGAAGTCCTGCGTCTAACATCATTGCGCTTGCTCTATATTGAAGAACTGAAACGCAATGGGCAGGAGAATGAAAACTACCGCTCAGAGAAACTCCTGAAACGTCTACAAAATGATTCAATCAAGGAGCATGTGTCCTTTCTGAAGGTTGATCATGACAAACTTGATGCAATTTCATTTTGGCTTGTGTACAATTCCAATATTTCGGTTAACGATGCTTTAGCACAAGCTTACACGCTTGGTAGCAAAGACAAATACCAAAACGCTGCTCTGCTTCTTCGCAGTAATATTCTACAGGCTTACAAAGACTCCAAAGTCCTCCCATGGCCGCCAACATTAGATGATATGGACCTCAGCTGTGATGATCTACTACCATCTGATCTCATTCGTTTTCTAAGCATGGTGATGTCAGGAAAAGAAGACATAGATACAAGTGAAAAGATGAAGCGACTGGTATTCTCCATTGGGCAAGACATTTGCCGTGCAGTGTCAGATGGAAAATGGAAATTACCAAAGCACATGCTACTGTGTGTGACCGTTCGACACTTGTTTCGTAGCAAGCAGCTCACCAAGATATTGCACCGACTTGGTCACTCCGAGACATATGATTTTGGTTTAGAGATGGAAACTGCACTGGCCAAGGTCCTGGATGAGGTATCAACCTATCTCACACCCCAGATTGTGACAGGAGAGGGCAACATGGTATTTCATTGTGAGTGGGACAACCTCAACAAAACTACAACGAATGTTCATGGCAGCAATATTGTCAACAGTGCTGGGGGAATCATGGTACAGGAGGTCAAGCCCGGGATCCAAAATTCAAATGTCCGAATGCTTCCAATGATGGATAAATCCAAACAGCGTAGCTTGAAAGTTGATACACCAGAAACCCTCCCACCCCTGCACTTCACTCGTATTGGACCAGTGTTTCCAGATGGCTCTTCATTCACACCACCTGTTAAAAATGAAACAGTTTATACTACCAAGAAAGAAGAAACATTCATGCGGTTCGCCAAATCATCAGGTATAGTACCTGGTTCATTGAATGGCATAGACAATTATCATATTGATACATGTACACAGATGAAAACTTGGTTTTATACTTTTCAGGTGGCTTTGCTGGACTGTACAGTCAATTTGGGGCATACCAGAGGTGGTGTCGCACAACTTCCACGCGGGCCCAGTTTCATGAAAAGACCCTTGAAATGGCTGGCCTTCTTGACGATCCTGACTGCCCAAGGGCTGGGAGGCATCGCGAGCTTGAGAAGGCAGAGATAAAGAAGAGTGAGAAAGCTGTTCAAAGAGTCATCACTGCTGTCAGAAACTTCACGAATCCATTCACAATCCCAGATAAGGACAGGCTCTACTCCTTAGCCTCTGGTTCTCCTACATCCAAGGATGTTGAGAGGGATGTGCTGGAAGCTGACGCTGTAGGAAAAGCTGCAAAGGCTGACTTTATTACACGTTTGCAGAGCGGCCACTAAGGAAGCTTCTTCGACCCAATCAAAAGGAAGAAACTCAAGACCATGGAGGCATGCAACAAGAAGATCAAGCTCACATCATCGCAAGGAAAGGTAAGTTTATATTTCATTGAGCAAGTTATGTATTGTTAAGGGACTTTTGTACAATCTGTATTACAATATAAAATTATAATATATATTGTTATTTCAGGTCATACAGTATCAGGAGCAAAGCAATGTTGCATTCCTTCTCCTTGTGAAGTCACAGTGCCTAGATGAACCAATTGACTTGGATGAACTCATGAAGTACAGCCTGATGCCAGTGCCTCCAAGTATTGGAACATCAGATGGATTTTTTGCGAAGACCAACAAAGCCACCATTCTGCACTACCTGATGGAAGAGTTCAACCAAGATGAGCTGCCTTATCCAAAGGATGCCCTATTCATCCAGGATGGAATGGCACTTCTCCATGTCCTTTCTAACTTTCCCCCGACCTGTGGGGAGATCTGCCTTCAGATACTTGACCAGATGATTGCCAAAAAACATTTCTTGTTCTCAACTGACAGCTATTTTCCGGGATCCATCAAAGCTCAGGAAAGACTTCGACGTGGCAGCTCAGAGAGGATCATTCTTGCCGGACCAGCAACAAGAAAGCCATACGACTTCAAGGTGTTCCTTGCAAATGACGACAACAAGAAGCAGCTCTGTCAACTCATACTGCAGGTATGGAGTGGCCAACAGGCGGCATCTAGACTGGAGAGAACCGAGATGGCAGTACTGATTGTCGAGGGGAGAGCTCATCAGTTCGTTTCCAAAGAAGGCAAGGTATGTGAACCTTTATTTTTAGGATGACTACATTCATTTACATGTTAATCCAAAATATGCTCAATGACCTTTTTTGTTTCAGGTCGAGGTGCTTGAGATGCCCACTATATACAGTAACCAGGAAGAGACAGATACGAGAGTGGTGTTGTACCTACATCATGCTGCTGCTCTTGGTTACAAGAATGCTGTGGTTAGAACCCCTGACACGGATATCTTCGTGATTCTACTCTACCATGCCCATGCTATCAAACTGACTGTGTACCTTGATACAGGATCAGGAAAGCAACGTCAGCTCATCAATGTATCTGAGCTTGCACAATCATTAGGGGAGGACTACTGTGCTACCCTTCTTGGCTTCTATGTCTTCACTGGGGAGGATTGTACCAGTGCTTTCAAAGGAAAAGGGAAGGTCGGTCCACTAAAAAAGCTTGAGAAGAACCCGAGATTCCACAAGGTGTTCAGAGAACTTGCGAATGACTGGAGCATAAATGGCCTAATGTTGAACCAGTTAGAACAATTCACTTGCTTGATGTACAGCCAAAGTCGTGATTTGTCTGTGGATGCCGTCCGATCTAAGATGCTTCGAAAGATGGTAGGAGAAAATGAAAAATTAACATTGAAATCTAAGG
>NC_090732.1:144869517-144874517 GCF_036898095.1 Palaemon carinicauda | reverse complement strand
CACCCCATCACTCCTGAAGGAGTCCACCCCCTCCCTGAAAAGGTAGCAGCCGTTTAGACCTTCCCCACACCCGCAACCATCAAAGCACTGCAAGAATTCTTGGGTATGCTCAACTATTATCACCAACTCTTTCCAGTCATTGCCGCCACTCTTGCCCCTTCTATGCCTCCCTAAAGGGCAAGCCAAAAGACCTAAAGTGGGGTTCCCTTCAAGAAGTGACCTTCTGCAATGTAAAGAATGCGTAATCAACTGATGCTGCTCTCACTTTCCTCATGCCACATGCCACACTCTTTCTCTCCAACGACACCAGCAACGTAGCTATTTGTGCAGTACTCAAATAGGTGGTCAACAGCTCACTTCGCCCATTGGCCTTCTTCAGTGGAAAACTGTCTAAGGCAGAATCCGGCTACTCTACCTTTGACCGTGAATTGCTAGCAGTGCACTTGGCCGTCCATCAATTTTGCCACTACTTAAAAGGTATGCCCTTCGTCATTCACATGGACCTCATGCCTCTGGTGCACGCCTTCACTCTACAGTCTGAGGCCTGGTCCGCCTGTCAATGCCAACATCTCTCTGTCGTGCATTCGTGCATGGCTAAATACAATTGCACCGTGGGAAAATGAATCCCATTGCTGATGGCCTGTCAAGAAAAACATTTGCTGTCATTCACCTGGGACTGGATTACAACACCTTGGCAGAATCCCAACGAAAAGATCCTGAGTACCAAGCATGTAGGACATTCTGCACATACCTCAGTTGAGAAGACTCCAACGCCACCTACATCTATGACGTTAGCACAGGTAGACCATGACTATGAATACCTGCTCTCATGTGCCGAGAGGTGTTTAATTTCATGCATGGCCTTTCACAGGCCTCTTGCCAATCTACTGCACAGCTTCTGAAGAGGAAGCTCATTTGGCACGGCATTACTAAGGATGCTACGGATTAGGTCTGAGCCTGTACTTCGTGCCAAGCTTCAAAAGTACATCGACGCACCGATTCAGGAGTGGGCTCCTTTCCTCAACCTCAGTGTCGTTTTGCCCACATTCATATTGTGGTAGTAAGTCCCCTACCCATATCACAAAGACATTGTTACCTGTTTACCATCATCGATCGCTCACTCATTGGGCTAAAGCCACTACCATGGAAACTGCAACGTCCGCCTCATGTACATCTGCCTTACTCTTAGGGAGGATAGTGAGATTTGGTACCCCTGAGAATATTACTTCTGACATTTGTAGACATCATCACCCTAAATCAGACAACCCCCCACAGCCCTGCTGCCAGCGGAATGGTTGAAAGTTTTCATCACACCCTTAAAGCAGCTTTGATATCCCACTGCAATGACTCCAACTGGTTTACTCAGCTTTCCTGGGTCCTTCTGGGACTAAGGACAACTCCCAAAGACGCCCGGTATGTTTCGGCAGCTTAAATGGTGTATGGCGACTCGCTGGTCGTTCCAGCCGAAATTTTTCCATCTGCAACTTCTGATAATCTCTAGCCCATATATAACTGGAAACATTTACTCCATGCCACCAGACTTGAACAAGCCCCCAGCTAAGCAACACATACCGACAGATTTGCACTGTGAAATACACGGGGTTCTTTGGAATGGCACTAGCAAGCCACCACTAATGACCCCTTATACAGGCCCTTTCGTCATGATGTCGTAATCAAAGGCTTTCTTAATTAACATTCGTGGAAAAGGAGATTGGGTCTCCATTGATCTATTAAACCCTATGTATCTCCGGCAAGATGACCCGCCTACCATACGCCTTTTAAGAGCAAGGCGCCCGATTTCCCATGTATGTCTTTTTTTTTGGGGGGGGGGAGGGGGGGGGGTTGGAACAAGTACTGCACGTGTTTCACACTGTAACAGTATTTATTTTTTCTTGTGCGTGTATCTCGCTCCTCCCCTCACTTTTAAAAGAATCGGTTTAAGCCTGCCTTTACATGGATATGTCTACTTTAATTTTTGTGACATTCTTGTCTGGAACCTCTTATAAATAAACTCGCTCTCTGTTGAAATAAATGTCACTTGCATTCACTCTTTTTAAGTTTTGTCACAAAGAATGGTGACAGATAAACCTAACCATGCTGGCACTGAAAGAAGTCAAAACGATACCGATGACCATGTTAAAGATAGATTTTAAAAATCCTATCACAAGCCTCTATCCTTAATACTACTAGGCAGCCAAAGAAATACTCCCTACTACCCTTATACCTCATGAATGCAGACTGAACACAGTATATCATATACAGCAAAAATATACAAAAAAGAAAGACTCAACTGTGAAAGATTCACAACTCTTAAGACGATGAAAATAAAAAAAAGAAAAGTAAAGTTAACAACATAGGATAACTAAGAAGAAAGAGACCAGCGAGAACACATGAAAAGAAAAAGATAGAGGGCAATCCAGCTGGTGGTTGAAGGACTTGGAGAACTTTTATTTTTGTTAACAGTGTTCCCTGTGGCTCTTCGCCTAAAGGACTACATAAAAGCAACAATATTTGGGATTTATTAAGGAAAACAGCACGGTGGAGAAATGAAGAAATGCCTAGCCAGGGATTAAAGGCTCTGCATTGCAAAATACCAAGAAATACAGAAACTGGCAACAAATCTTTGAAGTCTTTATTATACTGTTATTAACGCCCTCTTTCATGCGAGTAACAAATTGTTATTGCTATTACTATTATCATGAAATGGCGAGTCAATAGATACAAACAGCATTGATACCTGGAGGATTTATGATTATCATTCAAGTAAGTTTGAGAAAATAAAATTCAATAGTTGAAAAAAATTATATAAAATGTTTCTAGCATCAAATAAATGCATATGGGTGTAAAAGAGAAAGAAGCATTGACGAGAAAGTAACAAGAGGAATTCCATATTGCAAAAATTATATGGAAAAAAATCTATTCACATACAAAAGTCACAGTTACGACAAACAAAATCCTGAAACCGAGAGTTTTGTATGCATTTTCATCTTTCTACCTGAAGAGCTTTTTGCATTTTAAATTGAAAAGAAATAGCAACACTTACTGTACTACATCTTTTTCACTTTCTTTATAGAATAAATATTTTTCATGACGTTCATATTTCTGCTAGAAAACGCAGTAATAATGATATATTCTCTCTCTCTCTCTCTCTCTCTCTCTCTCTCTCTCTCTCTCCTCTCTCCTCTCTCTCTCTCTCTCTCATGATATGTAACTCAGTAACGCAATAATAAATTTCAGTACAAATCTTTTTACTTCTTGGATTGAATATAAGATAAAAAAATACTGACGAACAATTCCAGAACATAAAGTCAAGTATATTTGCTCATATACTTATACCTTTAATGAGTATGCTAGATCAAATCAGGGTTTTTATATTTTTCCTGTTACACTCTTGATTGCCTTACTTATGTATTCGAATTCCATTAATTTCTTGTTTCGCTTTTCTCATGTTGTTATTCTCTGTGAAATAGCACTTGCCAATTGCAAGATTTTTCTTTTCTTTGCAATTTCCAAGAAAATGCAAGCATGAATGGTGTAACATCTTCCAAAAATGACAATGATAATGATAGACATTACAATAAAAATAGAACGTCAATAATAATAATAATAATAATAATAATAATAATAATAATAATAATAATAAATTATCATTATCATTGTCATCATTATCATTATCATCATCATAATAATAATAATAATAATTAACAATGATAATCATGTTTCTTTAATATTTCTTTGACAAATATAGATCTCACTGATTCTAATAATTTCAAGCTATAAATTAATGACCTGCATTCTTTGGTTTCAAGTAGTTATACTACGGCGCTGTTTGAATTTAGAATTAACTTAAAATATTTTTGACTGGCCGAAACATTTCAACATCATATTACTAATTTTTTTTTTTTTTTTTTTTTTTTTTTTTTTTGGTATAAAAAACATCCAAATTTCATAAAATCCGATTCCTGTTACAATAATGATACAGAAACTTTCTATGATTAGTTGTAAACAATAACAGTTGATAATGAAAACTACGCATTAATATTCTAAAAAGGTAAATGTGAAGTTTCTTGGACACCAAAAATATGATTCTCTTTAGACACCGATGCAGCCAAATCAGCTCGGTTAGGAGAAAATGGACTAATCAGAACTTCACTCCCTTACTCCACTATTTCTGGTCACTCATTGTGATGGCATGCCGCTAGCCTCACTCCCTTAAGGTCTGTTGCAAGTTTCACTTCGATCATTAAGGCTTTCCGTTAACTCTACGCTCAAGCTTCTTAATCTATCCAGGTTACCTACCAAAGAGGGTGTACAAACTCTCACGAAAGAGTTAACATACAATATTCACGTTATATATACAGTATATATATATATATATATATATATATATATATATATATATATATATATATATATATATATATATATATATATATATATATTATCTATTTCAAATCACCGTTCCGATAGAAATAAATGTAAACAGTAAGACGACTTACCCTATTCGGCTGTAGAAGTGTATTTGTGTCTTATTTGAAGAAATGTAGTTCACAAGTATTATTGATACTATGATCACACACACACCCATATATATATATATATATATATATATATATATATATATATATATATATATATATATATATATATATATATATATATATATATATATATATACTGTATATTATAGGTAGAAGGTTAGGATTCTTATAACACGTTCACTAACAGATGTGATCATACCATATCTATTTCAAACTATATTAATATCAGTTTTTTAAGCAGCTCTATCTTCTTGCAATACCTAAGTATTTCTGAATACTGCCTTTGCTAGTCTATACCTAAAAAACAGTCACTATCTTACCTCTAAAACCCTCCCTCTCGCTCACTCACTTATACCGATTTATATGCACTATAATTAAAATGGAAATCAATGTTACTTGCACTGGCAATTTTCTTTTGTTGTTGACTAATGAGAGAGAGAGAGAGAGAGAGAGAGAGAG
>NC_090732.1:144857017-144864517 GCF_036898095.1 Palaemon carinicauda | reverse complement strand
ATATACCTATACGCATTCTTTGCAGTTACCTACTTTTGTGAATGTCTTCTCACCAAAACATTATTGGGGTAGCCTGGTGGTAGCGTCCTTGCCTGATGATTGGGGTTAGAGTCCCGCTCAACTCGTTAGTTCCTTTGGTTGCTGCAACATCACTATCCTTATGAGCTACGATTGGAGGGTTTGGGTCTATCTGCTGAGTCATCAGCAGCCGTTGCCTGACCCTCCTTGGACCTAGCTTGGGCGCTGATAAGTATATATGGTCAGTCTCTAGGGCATTGTCCTGCTTGATAGGGCAATGTCACTGCCCCTTACCTCTGCCATTCATGAGCGGCCTTTAAACCTTTAATGACTAAAATCTGGATGAAAATAATGCAAAACCCACCCACCTCACTAACAAAATCAATTAAGATAATACAGAAAAGAAGGTAAAGCAATATCAAGCAACTTCACAAAGATCTTGGTAACATTTCAACTTATAATTAAAAATAGAAAAAAAACATAGAAGGTCGACGAACTCGGGGAGTTTATGCCACTGATAAATTCAAACGACTGAAATTCACTGATCAGGGTTTCATACATAAATAAGGATTCATACATACAATAAATATAGCAACCATATATATTTATAAACATGTTCATTCTTTCTCCTGTTTGTTTAAAATGGCCTGTAAGCGTTAACTTTACGGCCTTTTTTTTTTTTTTTAAATGGTCAATGGTTTCATCTTGTTCATAGTGGCTGATAAGAGGAAACTTAAGGCTGTTAGCATAAAAACTTGAAAATTTCTCATTTTGACCATTTCAATGATAGATAAATGGAAACTAATTTTGTTTCCTGTAGTTAAGAGGAAATTAAGTTTGTTTGAAATTGTTGATAAGCGGAAATTGGAATGTGTTTTAAGTGAACGATAAATGAAAACTAAGTTTGAAATGGCTGATTAGTGGAAACTTTGAATTGTCTGATGAGTGGAAAATCAGTTTGTTTGAAACGGTTGATAAGTGGAAACTATGAATTTGTCTAAAGTGGTCGTTAAGTGGAAACTTCTAGTTTGTTTGAAATAGTCAGTAATTGTTCATAATTGCTTGAAATGGACGATAACAGGAAACATAAGCTTATTTGAATTGGTCGATAAATGGAATCTTCAAGTGTGTGAAATAGTTGATAATTGGAAACTAAGAATATTTAAAATGTCGATAAGTGGAAACTAGAAGTTTGTAAGAAATAATCTATAATTTTTTTTTTCCGAAATGGTTTTGGTGGCCTATTAGAAACGTCCTTGCCTGGTGATCTGCTGGAATGGGATTCGAGTTCCACTTACGCTCGATAGTTTCTTTTAATGTCTGTAACCTCACCATCCTTGTGAGCTTAGGATTTCGGGTTTGGGGAGACTATAGGTTTACCTGCTGAGTCATCAGCAGTCATTACCTGGTCCTAGTTTGGGTGGAGCGGGTGCTTGGGCGCTGATCATATACAATCAGTCTCTAGGGCATCGTCCTGCTAGCTAGGACACTGTCACCGTACCTTGCCTCTGCCATTCATCAGCGGCCTTTAAAACCTTTTAAGTGGAAATTCCAAAATTGTTTGAAATACTTTAAGAGGAAAATGAAAACCTTCATGCCTAGGTTAGTTATAGAATTCAGTGTGCACGAATGAATTGGAGAAACTCATCAGGGATACTTTGTGATAGGAGGATCAGTTCAAGGGATAAAGGAAAGCTTTATAAAAGCATAGTTAGACAAGCCATGTTGTATGGGACAGAGACTTGGCCTATAAAAAAAGAGAAAAAGAAAAATGGAAGTGGCTGAGATGAGAAGGCTGAGGTGGATGTGTGGTGTCACCGAAAAAAAAAAAATACCGGAATAAATTAATCAGAGGGACAGTCAAAGTTTTAGAGGTTTCAAAGAAAGCTCAGGAAAGAAGACTGAAATGGTTTAGTCATGTCATGAGGAGATTAGATGAACACGTATCTAAAAGGATTATGATCTGGAGGTAGAGGGCAGGAGAATGGGCAGACCAAATTTCAGGTGGAAAAATTAATTATTGAATGGCATGAAGGAAAAAGGTCTAAGAGAACAAGATGTACAGGATAGAGGAAAATGAAGAAGGCTGACTAGAAAAAGCGACCAAATATAGAAATGAGAAAAGCTGGAGGTAAAGAAGGAGAGTTGATAAGAGGAAACATTATCCTTCTTTGAATTGGTCGATAAGTGGAATCTTCCGGTTTGTGTGAAATACTCGTTTAGTGAAAACTACGTACAGTATATTTGAAATAGTCGAGAACTGGAAACTAAGTTCATTTGAAATGGTGGATTAGTGGAAATTAAGTTTATTTAAAATAGTCAGTAAATGGAAAATTTATGTCTCTGTGATTTATGCATACAAAGTGCATTTTAGCAAGTACTTCCTTATAACGAGAATGGAGATAGTAGAACCGGCTATGGGATCTTATAAAGTCTCATAAATAATCATCGTTACATTTCAAAATTAATCACGAAATTTTCTATTTATTGACCAAAATAAACTTGATGTTTCCATTAATTGACAATTTCAAACAAATTTGAAGTTTCCATTTATCGATCATTGCAGACCTTAAAGTTCCCACCAATCGATTATTTTAAAGAAACTTGAAGTCTCCACTTAACGACCATTTCCATGAAAGTTAATATTAATACGACTAAGAAACCTAAGTTGTAAACGCACATCGTGTGTAATGGAATAAAAAACAGAACTTTTTGAGGTATTTAGTTAATGGCAAATTAAAAAAGAGTTAAACGTTATTCTATACACACAGGGTGCTGGTGCCGATGTGGCTTTGTCCATGACTGGTGAACGCTAGAGCCTACAGGTCAATCTACTGAGTCATCTGCAGGCATGGCCTAACCCTCTTTGGTCCTAACTTGGGTGGAGAGGGTGCTTGGGCGCTGATCATATGTATATATGGACAGTCTCTAGGGCATTGTCCTGCTCGTTAGGGCAATATCAGTGTCCCTTGCCTCTGCCATTCATGAGCGGCCTTTAACCTTTAAACATAGAAGAAAATGCCTCGAAAACAACCTCCTAATGACGTAAAGGCAGATGAATATAAATATTCGACAAACATTCACCCACACATAAATAAAGGGCCGTCTTTCTTCCAGAAGGATAATTCTTCTCGGCGGTTATAAAGAAACTAATGAAGTACTTAACCTGCCAACATCCATAAAAATATTAGCGTGGGGACTGCCATTATTTCAAGGGGGGCGGAGTCTCCTTGGAAATGCCTCTTCGTTGGTGTTATTCGCTTCCAAGCCCCGTAAGAGGATTTATTCAAAGAAAAAAAAATTAATGTGTTATCCAGAGTGTGCAATTTCTCTCTCTCTCTCTCTCTCTCTCTCTCTCTCTCTCTCTCTCTCTCTCTCTCTCTCTCTAAATCGAACAATACTATCAGAGCGGCACCATCCATTTTGCTTCCAAGAAATTCGAGCTTTCTTTGTTATTGGCAAAACATGTTTTAATCTGCTTCTTTATATCCCGAACTTTATTGTATTAGAAGCCTTTTGTCCTACTTGTTTGCTCCACTTGAAAGAAAAGCAAGTATCAAAAACAAAAACTGGATTTTCTATCCATTGTACTGTAACTACTACATTTAAAAAAGATAAAGATTAATTTAATCTCTAAATCATCAACTATTACCAATACTGCCTCATATAGTTTTCCAAAATTGTTCTTTGAATTATTCAGCAGATAACATTTTTTGAGTTTGTGTTTGGAGGGCTTACGTTACGGGGCCCCTGGCGCTCGTTTGTGCAATGAGTGTCGACACGGGAATTGATGACCCTTCGGAAGAAAAATGTCAGAAACTCTTCCTCTTTCTCCAGCTTTATTTCGAAAAAGTTAAAAAGAAAAGATTTAATCCTGAAAACAATTATTTTTTTTTCTTATTACTTGATTTTTTTCTACCTAAAACAAGGTTAATTTAAAGCATTTTGTTTCTTCAAGGAGAAAAGATTTCAATCTTTTTCTTTTTATTTAAAATATACATTCTTTTTATGTCACATACAATTACTATTGATGTTCACTACCTTATTACTATATAACTATACTTTACCGCACCCTAAGTAGCGATTATTTAAGTGAAATCTGTAATTTAAATGAGATTTTATTGATATATGAGCCACAGCTATTAAAGAGTTCTGTAATTTTAGGGCAAAATGATTAAAACTCAAGGTTATAGTTTGTATCGGATTGTACGGTATTCTGCAATGATAAATTGCTATCATAACAATTAAATGCATTTCAATAAATGATAAACAACATGGCCCTTTGATCTTTGTATTTAATATCAATTTGTTATCTAATTGGTCCTTTACGATTCACCTCATCCAGCAATACATTAAATAAACATCCTACCCAGCAACTAAAACAAAATTATTATATATGGCTCTTTAGTTAAGCAACGTGATGAATAAGCATATGAATGGATTTCCCTTACACACTATCAAGGTAGCACCGCCTCTGATGTGAGTTCCCATTCTTTGGGTTCCAACTCGTGTTATCAGAAAAACCAAAGTTGACATCAATCATATAATGTAGCTTCTTCATTAAGGAGTGTTCGCTTTGGCAATAAAAGCAAGTATTATGTGATAGAGAAAAGATAATAATAGTAATACGAGCGTTTTGTTTCCTCGGGTTGTCCTAGTAACCTTTAATTTTTCTGCTCCTACTCCCACACTTCTGCTAACACACGCAATCTCATAATGGCAGTTTGTTCTCAAAGCCACCTACAACACTTGCGATCAGATGTATTATTTTCTCTTACTTGCTAATATCAAATATCCGCAATGTACATTGATATCTAAGAGTATTTACTCATTTTCTATGTACTATTTTCTTGACAAGGCCAAAATAATGGAAGATTGACTCTGAAATTACGAGCTACCTATTTCTACAAGCATTGATACATAATCTATAACTAAATAGACATTCGTTACTGAGTTCATAATACAAAATAGTTAATTTAATTGCAAAGTAAAATGATCATCTGATATGAACAAGTCTAATTACCTTAAAAGCTAAAAACGTATTATCTAACCCAATTCATGAAATAACTCCGATCATTCGAAAAAAAAAAAAAAAAAAAAAAAAACTATGGCTAATAGTGCATCACACTTTACGTGCCATTAATCTAGTTACAAAATTTCATTAAACAAACAAATTAATGAAATAAAATTTTTCAATAACAAAAACTGTTGAGAAAACTACTGACCATCAACAATTAACAAGGAATCCGCTTGTTATCTATGATTCTTTGGAATCCATCGACTTTGTCAGTTGAAGTGCATGGATATCATTGCCCTCAATTAGACGACAAAGGCTAACAGAAGACTGTTGCCTCAAGGGGATCCAGAAACTCTAATTGCTGTGTGTCATTCAAGTCTTGACATTCTGAGGATAATGGAAAGCCTTCCAATTCAGACTGCAGTGGGACCATTCTATTTGTTAGAGGAGAGAGCAGAGCAGCAGCCAGGAATGCTACACCACCAAGTTAGGAATAGTGCTGCACAAAGGGAATTGCTGGGATCGAGGACAAGTGTGTCTTGATACCTAATTTACTAGTCTTTAGAGGAGGCAGACTAACTCTTCCATGTAAGCTGCGTTGGATATGAGAGAACAGCTCTCAGGATGGTACTTCTTTAGATCTGGTTAAACTAGGACTGAAGTCATGTGAAGCTTCAAAAGTTCAGCATTTCTATTCATCAAAATTTCTTTTTTAATTTTTTAAATTTCCTATTATTTCTAGTTTTTCTCTGATATTTGTTTAGTGCAATACCATATTTTTTTGAGGATTAATTACGTGATTTAGCAAATGTAGACATTAAAACTGTCATAAGACCAAGGGCTAAAACAGTTTTTGGCAGAGGAAATTCAACAGAAAAACATACTAGATGTTTTCGTCCTTATCTTGAAAAAAGGAGTGCTGTCGCAGGGTAATAAAAACCACATCTGTACCAGGATTTAGTATCAATATATACAGTATATATATATATATATTATATATATATATATATATATATATATATATATATATATATACACACAAACATATATATATATATATATATATATATATATATATATATATATATAAAATATATATGTGTGTGTGTATATATAATTATATATATATACATATATACATATATACATATAATACATATATATATATATATATATATATATATATATATATATATATATATATATATTTATATACATATAACTATATATATATCTATATATACATATATAAATATATATATATATATATATATATATATATATATATATATATATATATATATATATATATATATAAACGTGTGTGTATGTGTGTGTGTGGTTACGATATTTTTCTGTTGACGGGTTCTCTAAGTACTACCATTTACGATTCCATCCAAAATTTTAATGAATTGGTTGGATATGTCAGGGGTTCCTTTCAAACGACCATTTGCGTACTGGCTAAACTGAAAGAAAGTTTACTTTATTCATCGGAAGACCAGTTGTATGTCCAATCTGTTGGCACTGTTTGTTGATGTGTAAATACATTTATTCAGACAGGCAGCTAGCGAGTTCTTTTTTAATAATAATAAAAAAAATCTTATGGCTGATCTTACGAATTTCCTTTAAAGATTGAATGAACAAAAAAATGACCCAATATCACTCGGCATTAATGGAAATGCATTGACTGAAATATAGATCTTTTTTATTAATCGGAAATGGAATGAATAAGATACTAACCAAATTCATTTTTAATTTTGGAGAACTAAATTCCCATCTTAATTCTTAATAATCGATTCATTTCTGATAAAGCAATGGGTCAATGGATCCCACAGAATCATAGATCACAAAAGGATTCATTATTTTACTTGTTTAGACAGCAATTTTTTCGACAATTTCATTCATTTGTTTGTTTAATGAAAGAGTATGACAACAGAGAAAATACAACACAGCGCTAACTACCATAAGAGGAGGCTCAACAATCCCTTCATATATCCAAACTTTTACCTCCACAGTCACTGTGAAACTACTCTTAATCTTTGCTGACAACAACCCTCTGCATTTATTGTTCCCCCAATTTTGTGCGTTATTTCTATTGTTTTAACAGCATACGCAATATTCACTTCAAAATACCTAACAAGTTCAACTCTTCCACCAACACTGTTCTCTTCACCTTGTTCCCATTTGTTACCAT
Organism: Palaemon carinicauda; assembly: GCF_036898095.1. NCBI lineage: Eukaryota > Metazoa > Arthropoda > Malacostraca > Decapoda > Palaemonidae > Palaemon > Palaemon carinicauda. Next base: position 144,857,288 of record NC_090732.1, on the reverse strand, counting down.
AACCTCAATCTGGTTTATATTCATTCTCAACTTTTACCACTTGCAAACACTTCCAAGTTCCTTTATCTAGTTCCTACTCATTTTCTCCACCATTCCTTAACCATTAATTCATCATTTGAAAATGTCAACCTTTCCACACACCATCAATCTTTCACACTTTCGTCTTTCCCAAATGTTCACGTTAATTAAAGTTTTTACTCTGAAATTTATGAAGAGTTTAATCGGTCATTGAGACAATATTTTCTATTCTTGGAATCGTTTTCACACCAAA
>NC_090732.1:144847046-144851517 GCF_036898095.1 Palaemon carinicauda | reverse complement strand
GATATTTCGACTCACTGGCTCCCAAAAGGAAACCGCTTTTCAAAGAAATTGTTTTATAAATGTTTCCAAAGGTTTTTCAAGTCTTTTTCGTCTCTCTTTATTCGATATCTTCCTTTCATCCACCCCCTTTCCGGACAGAAGAACAGCAAAGGGCACACAAGACCTCTGGGTTAAAAAAAAAAAAAAATAAATAAATTAAAAAAGTCTATCCCTTTTCCTTCGCAGCCTATTGGTGTCTCCTTACGCCCCATATTCTTTTACACCAGACGTCTGATGAGTTTAATATCCAATGTTGGTAGTGGAATGTCCCGTAATGTGTTATTTATATGAGCCTACTACTACAAATTACAAAGAAAAGTTTTTTTGACATAAAATCTGGGAATTTCTAATCAAAATCTTCTTGAACACGTGATAAATCGCTGGATATTATCATCTTAATTTCAACAGTGAATTTTTTACAGCCATTAAACAGCAAACCGTCCATTAGAGGAAACTGATGATAAATTCTTGCAACGAGCTTTTTCATGTTTAGGAGGAAAATGTGATGATGTATTTCAAACTTCATTAAATTTTTTTAAGGCGATATAAATTTTTTTTTTTACATCGGTAAAGGAATGTAAACAATGCATCATTAATTCGTTATTAATGATGAAAATTTCCTATTTCGGATTTTCTTTATGAAAATCGTATTGCCTATTTAAAAGATTTTATTGGCAAGAATTGGCTTTGCACTTATTTGTAATTACTGTATTCTTTCTTATTTTTTTCTAACGTAAATTACATTGATGAACAGTGGTATCTCCTTATATGGATTTTGAAAAAAAAAAAAATGGATTTTGAAAAAGAAAAAGAAAAAAAAAAAACATGTTACAAGACATACTTACTTACACTCATGATCAATTAGTTTTGTGGTCTAGGGAATCTTAATTAACACTTTCAGTTTATGACACCATGTTTCTGATATGAACTGCTTAGTTATATACCTATACGCATTCTTTGCAGTTACCTACTTTTGTGAATGTCTTCTCACCAAAACATTATTGGGGTAGCCTGGTGGTAGCGTCCTTGCCTGATGATTGGGGTTAGAGTCCCGCTCAACTCGTTAGTTCCTTTGGTTGCTGCAACATCACTATCCTTATGAGCTACGATTGGAGGGTTTGGGTCTATCTGCTGAGTCATCAGCAGCCGTTGCCTGACCCTCCTTGGACCTAGCTTGGGCGCTGATAAGTATATATGGTCAGTCTCTAGGGCATTGTCCTGCTTGATAGGGCAATGTCACTGCCCCTTACCTCTGCCATTCATGAGCGGCCTTTAAACCTTTAATGACTAAAATCTGGATGAAAATAATGCAAAACCCACCCACCTCACTAACAAAATCAATTAAGATAATACAGAAAAGAAGGTAAAGCAATATCAAGCAACTTCACAAAGATCTTGGTAACATTTCAACTTATAATTAAAAATAGAAAAAAAACATAGAAGGTCGACGAACTCGGGGAGTTTATGCCACTGATAAATTCAAACGACTGAAATTCACTGATCAGGGTTTCATACATAAATAAGGATTCATACATACAATAAATATAGCAACCATATATATTTATAAACATGTTCATTCTTTCTCCTGTTTGTTTAAAATGGCCTGTAAGCGTTAACTTTACGGCCTTTTTTTTTTTTTTTTTTTTTTTTTTTTTTAAATGGTCAATGGTTTCATCTTGTTCATAGTGGCTGATAAGAGGAAACTTAAGGCTGTTAGCATAAAAACTTGAAAATTTCTCATTTTGACCATTTCAATGATAGATAAATGGAAACTAATTTTGTTTCCTGTAGTTAAGAGGAAATTAAGTTTGTTTGAAATTGTTGATAAGCGGAGACTTGGAATGTGTTTTAAGTGAACGATAAATGGAAACTAAGTTTGTTTGAAATGGCTGATTAGTGGAAACTTTGATTTGTCTGATGAGTGGAAAATAAGTTTGTTTGCAACGAATGATAAGTGGAAACTATGAATTTATCTAAAGTGGTCGATAAGTGGAAACTTCTAGTTTGTTTGAAATAGTCAGTAATTGTTCATAATTGTTTGAAATGAACGATAAAAGGAAACATTAAGCTTATTTGAATTGGTCGATAAATGGAATCTTCAAGTGTGTGAAATAGTTGATAATTGGAAACTAAGGATATTTAAAATGTCGCTAAGTGGAAACTTTGAGTTTGTTTGAAATAATCTATAATTTTTTTTTTTTCCAAAATGGTTTTGGTGGCCTATTAGAAACGTCCTTGCCTGGTGATCTGCTGGAATGGGGTTTGAGTCCCGCTTACACTCGATAGTTTATTTTAATGCCTGTAACCTCACCATCCTTGTGAGCTTAGGATTTCGGGTTTGGGGAGACTATAGGTTTACCTACTGAGTCATCAGCAGTCATTACCTGGTCCTAGTTTGGGTAGAGAGGGTGCTTGGGCGCTGATCATATTATATTCAGTCTCTAGGTCTAGGGCATCGTCCTGCTAGCTAAGGACACTGTCACCGTACCTTGCCTCTGCCATTCATCCGCGGCCTTTAAAACCTTTTAAGTGGAAAATCCAAAATTGTTTGAAATACTTGAAGAGGAAAATGAAAACCTTGATGCCAAGGTTAGTTATAGAATTCAGTGTGCACGAATGAATTGGAGAAACTCATCAGGGATACTTTGTGATAGTAGGATCAGTACAAGGGTTAAAGGAAAGCTTTATAAATGCATAGTTAGACAAGCCATGTTGTATGGGACAGAGACCTGGCCAATAAAAAAAAGAGCAAGAAAGAAAAATGGAAGTGGCCGAGATGAGAAGGCTGAGGTGGATGTGTGGTGTCAAAAAAATCAGAGGGACAGTCAAGGTTTTAGAGGTTTCAAAGAAATCTCAGGAAAGAAGACTGAAATGGTTTGGTCATGTCATGAGGAGATTAGATGAACACGTATCTAAAAGGGTTATGAACTGGATGTGGAGGGCAGGAGAAGGGACAGACCAAAGTTCAGCTGGAAAGATAAATTATTGAATTGCATGAAGGAAAAATGTCTAAAACAAGATGTACAGGACAGAGGAAAATGGAGAAGGCTGACTAGAAACAGTGACCAAATATAGAAATGGGAAAAGCTGTAGGTAAAGAAGGAGAGTTGATAAGAGGAAACATTATCCTTCTTTGAATTGGTCGATAGGTGTAATCTTCCGGTTTGTGTGAAATACTCGTTAAGTGAAAACTACGTACAGTATATTTGAAATAGTCGATAAGTGGAAACTAAGTTCACTTGAAATGGTGGATAAGTGGAAATTAAGCTTATTTGAAATAGTCAGTAAATGGAAAATTCATGTCTCTGTAATTTATGCATACAAAGTGCATTTTAGCAAGTACTTCCTTATAACGAGAATGGAGATAGAACCGGCTATGGGATCTTATGAAGTCTCATAAATAACCATCGTTACATTTCAAAATTAATCACGAAATTTTCTATTTATTGACCAAAATAAACTATATGTTTCCATTAATTGACAATTTCAAAGAAATTTGAAGTTTCCATTTATCGACCATTTCAGACCTTAAAATTCCCACAAATCGATTATTTTAAAGAAACTTGAAGTCTCCACTTAACGACCATTTCCATGAAAGTTAATATTAATGCGACTAAGAAACCTAAGTTGTAAATGCACATCGTGCGTAATAGAATTGAAAACAGAACTTTTTGAGGTATTTAGTTAATGGCAAATTAAAAAAAAGAGCTAAACGTTATTCTATACACACAGGGTGGTGGTGCCGATGTGGTAACGTCCCTGACTGGTGAACGCCAGACTGGGGTTAGACCCCCGCTCAAACTCGTTAATTCCTTGGTTGCTGTAACCTCATCATCCTTATGAGCTAAGGATAGGGGATTTGAGGAGCCTACAGGTTTATCTGCTGAGTCACCAGCAGCCATTGCCTGGCCCTCCTTGGTCCTAGCTTGGGTGGAGAGGGTGCTTGAGCGCTGATCATATGTATATATGGTCAGTCTCTAGGGCATTGTCCTGCTCGATAGGGCAATATCAGAGTCCCTTGCCTCTGCCATTCATGAGCGGCCTTTAAACTTTTAAACATAGAAGAAAATGCCTCGAAAACCTCTTCCTAATGACGTAAAGGAATGAATATAAATATTCGACAAACATTCACCCACACATAAATAAAGGGCCGTCTTTCTTCCAGAAGGATAATTCTTCTCGGCGGTTATAAAGAAACTAATGAAGTACTTAACCTGCCAACATCCATAAAAATATTAGCGTGGGGACTGCCATTATTTCAAGGGGGGCGGGGTCTCCTTGGAAATGCCTCTTCGTTGGTGTTATTCGCTTCCAAGCCCCGTAGGAGGATTTATTCAGAGAAAAAAAATAAATGTGTTATCCAGAGTGTGCAATTTCTCTCTCTCTCTCTCTCTCTCTCTCTCTCTCTCTCTCTCTCTCTCTCTCTCTCTCT
>NC_090732.1:144839546-144842046 GCF_036898095.1 Palaemon carinicauda | reverse complement strand
ATTCTTGGAATCGTTTTCACACCAAATCATTAACATGTACGGCTTCCATCACAAACGCATACAATACAGTACAGTATAGTACACAGTCAAACACATTTACAGTATACTTTGACAATGACATACACAAAGGGGAACTTCATATGACAAGCAAATCTACCTGGAATAAGAATCGAATCTAAGCCTGTGATTTCATACAATCTAGACAGTCGATTAATCCATTTAGCTATCAAAAGGTCTATTTATATTTTGATTTTGTTGTATATATCCATTTATTTTGCACTGCCTTATCCATTCTCTTATAAGCCTTAACTTACTTTCTTCCATCCTGTGGTTTGGTCTCAAATATTCTCATTTTTCCTTTACTAACGAACCTTTTCTCCTTATCCCACACTTAATCATTTTCCATTCACACTTCTCATCTGAAAAATACCCCCAGCTGACCAATAAACCCACCATGGTAATTGGAAAATTCTCCTACAATTCCTCCCTCATCCATTACCCTTTCTCACCATTTCATCCATCAACCTTTTCCATTTACTTTGTAAAACAACGTAACTACAGTGGTTCACAAATTGCTTTCATCATCTTAAGTAAACTAATCAAGGTTCTTTTCAAAAATATGCATTTACAATAATGTTTAATCTCAAACACATTTCACAAGACACTCTACATACTCATTAACGCCAGACACTCCATACATAACTAACAACTTTATCTCTTTCTCTGTCATCCAACTTTTACAATCAAATATAATTGCACAACAATGGTTTTATGCTCTCCAAACCCAGCCAGACACAAATAGAATTCTGACCTCTCAAAGAATATCTTTCATCTTTAATTTTTCTCTCATTCTTGAATCATATAAACTAAATACATGATTCAACTCGGTCACATTGAGTAACCTACACGTACGATTTCCTAACCCCGAAATCCACTCCCCTAGCCCTGGACCTTCAACACTCCCAGACAGAATGGCTTTATTCTTGTACGCCCTGCCCTTATACGTTCTAGCCTTGAACAAATCAGCTCTCATACATCCATTCTCATCTACACTGCATCCACGTACAGTCAAATGCATGCAATAGTCCTGTCGTCTCCGGTCCCCCTCTGCCACCCCCAATATCTATAGATTCCAGAACTTCAGGTGTAGAAAAGTTTGGTAGTTAGCAGAGAGAATAACGGGCGGTAAGGGGGCGACGGGGTGCGGGAGGAAGCCAGGAAGGGGCGGGAGGACGGGCGGGAGAAGTACGACTTGTTAGAGCTGTAAGGTGTGTGATGGCAGGGGAAGCACAAAACATTATGTATGAACTTAAATGCCATATAATATCACGATCCGAACCCAGTTTTATGATTATGAGGATTCTAATTTATATTTGCTGTGTTATTTGCTATACCATTCTCGCGAACAACTTGTTGACAAAAAGGATCTATGTTTAGTTAGGCATTTATTATGTCCTGAATGAAAAATCTTACGTGAACATATGCTAGGATATATATATATATATGTATATATATATATGTGTATATATATATATATATATATATATATATATATATATATATATATATATATATATATATATATATATATATATATATATATATATATTTATATTTATATACAGTATATATATATATATATATATATATATATATATATATATATATATATATATATATATATATATATATGTGTGTGTGTGTGTGTGTGTGTGTGTGTGTGTGTGTGTGTGTGTGTGTGTGTGTGTGCGCGAGTATCGAAACTGTGATTTTAAAGGCGGGGAAGGAGGCATTTTGTTTGAAAGTAATTCACTATCAATTCATCAGTATCATAATATTTTCAGCAATGATTCCAAATTATAATTACGTTGTATAGACCCGCTTGTTGTTATTCCACATAACATTCTAACAGAAAATTATTGCCTAAATTACTGAACTTTGGTATAGTTTGTAAATTTTGTCCAGACTGAATAACCTTACTTACACCAATTCACGAGTCCAATAACAACTCATTTTCCTTAGATTGCATATCTGCAATTGGGTTGAAACAATTCACCATATATGAACAAGTATTTCAGGAAACACTGGTGTTTATGTGAGCAGTCAATCCTCAGAGAGCAACGAAAAATCATCATATTACTTTATATCCTCCCCTAGCTTACATTACGTAAGGTTCGTTATGTCTATTTATGGCTTTTCTTGGTCTCGTTAAGTGTTTTGTGAAATATTGTGCTCCCACAAATGAGTTCTACTGCCTTTTGTAGATTCTATAAAGACAAGTCACTTAATACCTACCCCCGCTGAATAAGCTCTGATTCCAGCTGTTATTTCAAGGTTGATAAGCAATCATATTCAGTTAGTATTAAAGGTGGTTGATAAGAGACATCATAATTTCATAGTTGTGTTTATTTAAATTATAATATGACCCCAGGAGAATAGTGTAAAAACTAGGCTACAGTGACCAAATTCAGTTGATTAGCTTACTGAATATAAATATTTG
>NC_090732.1:144824546-144834546 GCF_036898095.1 Palaemon carinicauda | reverse complement strand
TATATATATATATATATATATATATATATATATATATATATATATATACACATAACATACATATAGTATATATACTATATACATACGTACATATATGCACATACATACATACACAATATATATATATATATATACATACATGCATACATACACACATATAACATACATATAGTATATATACTATATACATACGTACATATATGTACACATACATACATACACATATTATATATATATATATATATATATATATAATATATAAATATATATCTATTTATAAATATCTATCTATATATAAATATATATCTATATCTATCTATCTATCTATTTATATATATACTGTATAAATATATATATATATATATATATATATATATATATATATATATATATATATATATAAACATGAATATTTTAAAAGCAATCTACATCTACATTCGGCGTCGGCACTTGGGTTATATTGGAAAAAAAGTTGTGTGTGTGAGAGAGAGAGAGAGAGAGAGAGAGAGAGAGAGAGAGAGAGAGAGAGAGAGAGAGAGAGAGAGACCCAGTTTAGTGCTGGTTAGTAGTAGATGGAGGTGGGGCATGAATACAGAGTCAAATTTCCTGTTGCAAAAATCTATATTGCAGCTAAATAAAACATCGGATATTTGAAATATATATATATTTCTCTATTTATGGTTCGTTGATTAATGTAAGCTCTTTCCATAACTGCAGTGTTTGTATTCGAGTTCATTTCTATTTAAACAGAGTCGCATGAGAGCGGAGAGAGGAACAAACACTGGAGTTATTTGGAAATAACAAGAGAGTCTAGTATTACAATAGCGAACAGGAATTAAAAGCATATAGAATAAAGTACAGAGAGAGGAATAAAAACTGAAAGAGTGGTGAGGAGATAAATTAATCGGAATAGCGAGGGGTAAATGAGTAGAAAGAAAAGTATGAGATTTATGGACGAAAGGATCAGAGAAGGAGACATCGAGAAAAGGATATAAGATGACTGACCCAATTAGAGAGCAATAAATGAAGCGAGTGGTATGAAACGAAGAATATGACTATTTGCCCTCATAATGATAAAGAGGAAAGTGAGTTGATGGAAAAATGGGAAAATAATAGGTTACACTATCGAAAGATGGATTATTTCTTGAAATAGATAATTAAAAGATATATGTCCTTCTTAGATAAGATTGATACAAGGATGGTATAGGAATATGGAAGCGGCAGTGAGAAGTCTTGAAGGAGAGACTGAAAATCTTGAAGTGAAGATTGGTCTACATCAAGGATCTACGCTTAGCCTATCCCCTATAAATATTGTAATGGAAGTGATGACAGAAAACGTGAGGGAGGAGGCACCATGGTCGATGATGTGTTGAAAAAAAAGGAAGAGTTGGAGCAGATACTTGAGGCATGGAGGAAGGCTTTGGAGGATAGAGGAATGAAAATAAGTAGAAAAAAAACCGGAATACTTGCAACTTGGTACACAATTAAAAGATGGGGAGGGCACGGTCCTGAAAAAAAAAATCGAGAGTGGAAAACTTCAAATATTTGGGATCTTTGGTGGATGAGACTGGAAGTGGGCAAGGAGAGATCAATTGCATGATACAACCTGTTGGAAGAATGGAGAGATGTGCCGGGTGTATTGTGTGACAGGAAGTCCTTGTTAAACTCAAGGGAATGATATATAAAACAGCCGAGAGACCAGCAATACTATACGGCATAGAAACTCTCCCAGTCAAGAGGACAGATGAGAGTAGATTGACTGTAGCAGAGATGAAGATGTTGCGCTGGATGTGTGGAGTGACCAGGGAGTAAGAATTGAATACACCAGAGGTATGACACAGGTTACAAAAACTTCAGAATAGGCGCAGAGCAAGTTTGAGATGGTATGGAGATATGATCAGGTGGGGTGAGGAGAATGTGCCACACGTGTGTCACACGATCGTACATAGTAACGGCATCTCTCTTTTTTGTATATATTGTCCTTTGTATCTTCCCTCTCCCCTCGCACTGACAGCAACTTGCATCAACCTGTCTGCCTATTTGTCATTGTTAACTGTTAACAGAACCGGTTGCCAGTTGGACAAGAAATAGCACGTTGTATTTTGTGACCACCTAGCCAGGACCTAGTGTGTATATATACTCGATATGTCTATAATAAAGTACTCAGTTGCTTTTATCTCGCCTTTGAGTTACAACCTACTCTTGGTCCGTCACATTGGTGACCCCGTTAGTCGACTCGCTCGTCCCGCCTTCCCCGCCCCCCTCACTGTTACTATGGCGGACTCCACGGAAGTTGGCGCTGCCCCCTTGAAACTTTCGTCGTTCGCCAGCAAAGAGGCGTTTGCTTGGTTTCAGAAGTTGTTCCTCATCAAGGGTGTGACTCGCTCAACCACCAAAGCAGAATATGTTCTCGCGGCGATACCCGAGGACATCTTCCCGGAAATCTTCGACTGGCTTTGTGAACAAGGAGACACCCAATAGCGTATGATGCCCTCAAAACATACCTACTGCAGCAGTACTCGCCGTCACCAGCTGCCCCTATAGCAAAGCTTTTTCAGTTCTCTCAACAATCGTTGGGGGACCAAAGGGCTTCGCTCGCCCTCCGGGAAATGACCAGTATCGGTTGCCTGCAACCTGTCGCAAACGGCTCTCCTCGTGAGGTGAACCTACTTTGTGCCCTTTGGGTACGCCGTTTACCCCGAACCTGTAGGGGCTGCCATACCCGATGTCGATAGTTTACCCATAAAGGACTTGATGATCAAAGCCGACGCCCTTGTGGACAGCCACTTCACGACCTTCAAGACCTCCATCAACGCCTCCACTCCTGACGAAGAAGACACCTATTCAACGTCAGCCGAAGTTGACATGAATGCCGTAGGCCACAGACGCCTACCCCGTGACGTGCCAGAGCAGTGACAAAGCCCCCCATCACCCACCACGCCGACGTCTCTTCGCTGTGGCTGAATACAATTGCACCCTTTAACACGTCCCCTGGAAAATGAATCCCGTTGCTGATGCCCTGTCAAGAAACACGTTGGCCGCCGTTCAACCATGATGGGATTACAACGCCTTGGCTGAAGCCCAACAATAGGATCCACAGAGTATCAAGCATGTAGGACATCCTGCACATCCCTCCATTGGGAAGACGTCCCCCTCAACGACTCCAACACCACCCTCCTCTGTGACGTCAATACTGGTACCCCGCGACCGTCGATTCCTGCTCCCATGCGCAGACAGGTTTGATTTCATTCATGGCCTTCCTCATCCCTTGTGCCGTTCTACTGCACAGCTGCTGAAGGTGAAGTTTATTTTGCACGGCATTACTAAGGTTGCTAAGGATTGGGTCCGTGCCTGTACTTTTTGCCAAACATCCAAAGTACATCAACACACAGATTCAAGAGTGGACACCTTTCCTCAACATCAGCATCGTTTCGCTCACATTCACGTCGACGTTATAGGCCCCCTACCCATATCACAAGGACATTGTTAGCTGTTTACCGTCATCGACCGCTTCACTCGTTGGCCTGAAGCCATTCCCATGGAAACTGCAACATCTGCCTCATGTACATCTGCCTTACTCTCAGGATGGATTGCAAGATTTGGTATCCCTAAGCATATTACTTCTGACAGGGGTACCACTTTCACTTCTCAATTGTGGACATCATTAGCGAATCTCCTGGTCATCACCCTACATCAAACAACTGCCTACAACCCTGCTGCCAATGGAATGGTTGAATGTTTTCATCCCACCCTCAAAGCAGCTTTGATGTCCCGTTGCAAGGACTCCAACTGGTTTACTCAGCTTCCCTGGGTCCTCCCAAGACTAAGGGCCACTCCTAAAGATACCCTGGACGTCTCGGCAGCTGAAATGGTGTATGACAACCCGTTGGTTGTCCCTGCCGAATTTTTTCCTTCTGTAACCTCCGACGACGATATCCAGCGCATACATCACATCGTGGGAAAATTTACTCCATGCCACCCGACTTACAAGCCCCCAGAGAAGCATCACATACCAACAGACTTGCACTCTGCAACGCACGTCTTCCTACGCAACGACACTAGTAAGCCACCGCTAATGCCCTCTTACATGGGCCTTTTCCTTGTGATGCGATGCATTCCGAAAGCATTCCTACTAAACATTCGTGGCAAAGAAGAATGGGTCTCCATTGATCGTCTAAAAACTGCTTATCTCCAGCCAGATCACCCGCATACAGTTCGCCTCTCTAGATCAGGGCGCTTTATTTAACATGTACAGTATGTCATTTTTAAGGGGGGAGCCATGTACCACCGTGTGTCACACGACCGTACATAGTAACAATATTTCTCTTTTTTGTATATATTATCCTTTGTATCTTTGCTCTCCCCTTGCACTGACAGCAACTTGCATCAAGCTGTCTGCCTATTTCTCATTGTTAACTGTTAATAGAACCGGTTGCTGGTTGGACAAGAAATAGTATGTTGTATTTTGTGACCTTCTTGGCCTGACCTAGTGTGTATAAGTACTCAATTGCTTTCATCTCGCCTTTGAGTCACAACCTACTCTTAGCCCGTCACTAGAATGATGGTCATAGAGCAATGGAGATGGAGGTTCAGGGAAGGTGATGGAGTAGGATAAGACCAAAGATGAGGTGGAGAGGCCAAGGAGGTTAAAGGGAGGGACTGCATTAGAGAGGATATGCGGGAAGAGAATGTTGATGAAAACATCATATATAAAAGTGTGCGACTCCACATAAAATGGCTAATGATGCTGTACAGAAGATGTCCTTCTTTCCATGAGTTTCAAATATTACAAAAATAATCCTAAACGTACAACAGAATTTATGAAGTTATTTGAAAAATGTATATGTCCTTTTGAAACTTTATTGCACACTACTTTTTTAATCTCTCTCTCTCTCTCTCTCTCTCTCTCTCTCTCTCTCTCTCTCTCTCTCTCTCTCTCTCTCTCTCTCTCGGTATTCACGAAGAAAATTCTATAATAAAAATACATGCGACTAAATTTTAATCATATCTTAAGAAGAGAAATGGACAAAGATGCTGAACGCCATCGTTATTTTTTATTTTTCTAATGTACTTTTCCATAAAATCCAAACATTTATATACAAGTTATTTTCAATTTTTTAGTACAAATTAATATTGCTAATATAAACATGCATTTATCGCAGGATTATAATAGCAATCAACAAATTGACTATCTAGATATTAATCGCTTTGCTAAACTATTTCCATGGGATTTGGAAATAAAGGAATTAAAATCCATTATCAAACATTCAGTTATGAAAGGTCACTCTTTTGTGCTCCGAGAAAAATCAATTTAAAAACATCAAAATAGACGTTTTAATTATGGCATGTAAAGTGTAGATAAAATCTATTTAAACCACTCAAATACAATATATTTTTGCAAGGACAAGCTACATTTTGAATTTCTCTCTCAAGTCATAGCTTATTTTTTTCTACTTTAAGAGAGATTGGTGTAGTGTTGACAAACTTACTAAATTTGTTACCTTGGCTTGAGATACTTTACTATAACTATATAAATGGGATACCATTCCTAAATATTTCTTTTAATTTTCTATTATGACCTTATTATGAAATTTATAGAGCCTTTTCTGGTGATATTCTTAATTTTCACTTTAGAAAAAATATTCTATTTACTATAAAAAGTACAGTAAGCTTTTTTTATAAAACGTTTATTACTTTGTCTTTTGTAAACTTGAGCATATTTTCTGTTCCAACGTTGCGTTGTTTTTTATGATACTTTTATTTCAAAAATTTAGTATTTTTCTGATAAAATAATGATGCTCTTCTATTTTTAAATTCATGATATTTTCTTTTGTAAAAATAACGATGTAATTACAAATAGAAAGACATGGAAGAGTTAATTTTGCTTCGATATAAAGTGCTAATTTTTAAGGAATAACAAAATACTTTTATTACAATATTTACGTGATAAATAGGTTACGTGTAATTTCAATTTAAGAGCATCTTTGTTACCAAGAAGGATAAAACCTAATGGACTTACGTCAAATATTGTGTACATAAATTATATTGACGAACTTAAAATTTATCAATCACCGGGTACGGATTATTTACTACAACCATGAATAAGGGCATTCGCGCTCGCGCTAAAATAAAATGTATTAAACGCCGTTTTAATATGAAATATAAATATTCAAACTTTCTTAATGACTGAAAGATTTATACTATCCCTCGGTCCGTTTTATACATGTTGCAGAAGTGGGACAGAGACGTTGCACACTAATATCAATATTGTATTACTCAATTGACGGCAATCATAAATTGCAACGCTAATTGAGGTCACTTTCTCTATGGATTAACATCTTCAAAAAATGCAGCCGTTTCTAGTCCGCTGGAGGAAAAAGGTCTCAGATATGTCCTTTCCTTATTCATGTCCGATGTTAAGCCAGTTTTCTTCACCACACCATTGCAGGTTGGTGATCTTAGTAGACTTTACTTTGATCGCTCACAGCTAACCAAGCTAGTATGGGCGACCCTGACTAGGATAGCTTTGCTGATCATGGCGATACACAAACCCTTTCACCTCGTTTGGATATCCCCACTCAGAAAGTGTCTTTCTGAACACACCAAAATCATGAATGGTAATTTCTATTACTCTATTTTTTGAATGAGTAGCAATAATTAACATGAAGGGGACAAGTAATTATTATTGAAAACTATCATATGATGCATCTTACTTGTAAATTGAATCAAAATAGATCAACAATATTAAAGAAAGAAAACAGATTAGGATTCCTTATACTATTAGAGATCTTTCGCGTTAACATATGCAACAAACCTTATCGATATAGTGTAAGCGTCTCGTAGTCCAACTGAAACCTTAAAAGCAAGAGTACGGTCCATGATCTTGCAAAAGGTCATGAGTTGAACCCTTCGTCCTGTTTTATCTTTGAGGGTACGAGCTGATAACACGGAGAAACGAGGACAATTTGGAGCAAAAAGATTCGGAATGAAGATATTCATGCTAGATAAGTTTGTTCAATGGTGCCTTGATATGTCCTAATTGTATTCGGGCTGGATATTGGATTTCTTCCTCCAGCAGAGGTATCACGAAGGTTTCCAATTTCCAGGACGAAGGCATATTTGATGAAAGCAGAATGGAACATTCTAATACAACCTTCTGTATTGCATCAATATTTTCTATGCCCAATGAAACATAAAAAGGCCGCTCTCTCTCCCTCCAAAATCAAACCATTATTCTCTGGTCTTGGGGAGTGCCAAAGCCTCTGTACCCTGGTCTTTCACTATCTTGGATTAGAGCTCTCTTGCTTGAGGGTACACTCAGGCCTACTGTAAAAACTGTTCCCTTATTTCCCTTCCTCCCTGGATTATTTTCCCTGTCGGAGACCTTGGGCTTGTAGCATCTTGCTTTTCCAGGTAGGGTTGTAGCTTGGCCAGTAATAAAAATAATAACATTACCTGAAGCGGAAGCCACGATTGTCCGAAAGATTAATCAACAAAGTAATTGAGTTTAAAACTTATGATTTATCATCCGAGTGCGACGCAGCTTAACAGTTTCTCTTAAATGAAATGTGTTATTACTGAATTTGTTAATAATACTTTAGGTTTGTGTGGAAATCTAAATATTCACCTTCACATACGATTTGATAATGTTTAATTAAACATGCCAGAGAATAATTTACATATTTGTAGTTGCTTGAATTAACATGAAAAAAAAAAATAAAAAAACCGGATGCCAAGTTACATGGCTTTCATTAGTTATGACTTTTAATTATGGTGATATTAAATGTTTAGAAAGAAGGATTACATTCACATAAGATATCTGGTAACAGAAAAATAAAAATAAATCTTGCTATCAATTCTTAGTGAATTTCCAGGAAGAACGATTGGGCGAGAATTTTTATTACACCCTAACCTTGTTTTCGTTTTACCCCGGTTAGATCTCCCTTGCATATTTCAAAGTACAGGCTTCACTTCCTTTCTCCCCCCCCCCCCCCCCCCCCCACCCCAGAAAATGGATTTCGAGCCACCCTGACCTTTCCACTCTCGTTTAGGTTTCCTGCTCTCTAAATAAATCAAGTGAATCTTAGGGTCATATTTCCGATGGCTGTAACAAGTACATTTCTCACATTCAAAGATGAGATGAGAGCCCTACCTCAGCATTCCCAATTCGAGGAAAAACCATCTGGATCATTTATTATTTGATGTGGAATTAGGTGAAAGGTAAATAACTGTTTTAAGCTAAAAATGAAGGAAAATAAAATGCGTTCTAAGGAGAGAAAAATTTAGATCGCTACTAAGACGCATTAACGATACTATTTAAAATGAGAAAAATTATAATAGTAATTTTTCTCGTATGACCAATTCAGCCGGCCAAATTACACGTCGATAGGCTTGACTATGTTTAAAATTACGTCGTAAGTTACTTCAACAGACATATGAAGACATTTACAAGAAATATCGTTATTTCGATTTTTATTCATGTAATGAGCTCTAACAGGCTCCGCGTGATGTTACTGAGATTAGCTACAGCACCTAAATTCATATGGACCTTAAAATTACACACGACTACCAAACGAACAATATAGGGTTACATTTGTTTAATTCGTTCTAGATGTATTACTTATAAACAAACGCTTCGTTCTCGTGTTGAGAAGTATCCTCAACGTTGACCTTTAAGACGGATGTGCAGATCAGTCCTATTCAGTTGTTCTCGTACTCCTGTATTTTGAATGTTTATTCCTGATATCCAACTGTTGGATTCTTTCGGGTTTTTTACATCATTCTATATAAGAAGTTGCTGGATTTGAATTCATTTTCTTAAAACTTACCATGAAGTAATTTACCAATAAAAATAAGTTTCACAAATAACACTTACTTCTTTCTACTCATCAATAATTATTATAATATTCGCTGACGATTCCACTCAAAATAATTTAATGGGAATACTAATGAGGACTATAAATTTGCAATCTAACATGTATTGTTAATTTTTAGCAACATGGTTCCTATTTGTTTTGTAACTCTTCGCATTCTGCAAGCTGGAAACAGTAACAGTCGAGGATTATACATGGAGAACTTGATCAAAAGTTGATTTTCTAAAAAAGATAAAAAATATTACAAACCTTTTTTAAGTAAAGTCGTGTATTGGAGCAGAAAAAATAGTAAAGCAATTCAAGCAAAACTTATTATTTTCCCTACCCTATTCTTTGAATACCATTGCTTATTTCAGAACGCGCTATTGCGATTCGAATATTTAGTGCTACAGAAAGGTGTTCTTGTTGAGAACCAGTGCAGTTTTACGTCTATTTTAAAATGCTTCCCAGAGAGAGAGAGAGAGAGAGAGAGAGAGAGAGAGGAGAGAGAGAGAGAGAGAGAGAGAGAGCGTGTTTAATTGTAATAAAGATATGGATAAAGAGAAACCCTCGAGATTAAATTCTCTGTGACATTTTCCTGAAAGACATTCATGACGCATTCTCTTTCCCATCGACACGACCTGAACAAAGAAACCCATTAGCGAAAGATGATTGTAATGATAAAGAACAGGAAATGCAAATTAACATCTATTGTTAGGATAAGAAACATTCTCTCTCTCTCTCTCTCTCTCTCTCTCTCTCTCTCTCTCTCTCTCTCTCTCTCTCTCTCTCTCTCTCTTTATACTTTTGATCTGTAATGATTCTTAATGTCATAATGAATTATAGTGGAAGGCAATGTTGATCAGGTTCAAAGACTATTGAGCTTCACTAAAACAGAAAGGCTTGAATTTAACAAATATAACATTATCAACGTATCAGATTCTATAATACTCGCATTCCAGCTTACAAAGAAGCATTTTTCATAATTATTTGCAATAACCATCATTCTATTTAGGTCACAATGTTACCAAATCCTATGAAATCCTATAAAATTTAATAAAAGCCGTTCGTAGGAATAGATTCCAATGCTTTCTCCCATTTCTCAATCCACAAAACTTTGGAAATATTAGACAGGGCAACATTGTATT
>NC_090732.1:144812046-144814546 GCF_036898095.1 Palaemon carinicauda | reverse complement strand
ACGCCCCTCTCCTTCTCTCCACCGATGCCAGCGACGTCGCTATTGGTGCAGTGCACGAGCAGGTGGTCAAAGGCTCGCCCCGCCCATTGGCCTTCTTCAGCAGAAAACTGTCCTAGGCAGAATCGGGTTATTCTACCTTCGATCGAGAATTGCTGGCGGTGCACTTGGCTGTCCGTCACTTTCACCATTTTTTAGAAGGTACGCCCTTCGTCATTCGCACAGACCACATGCCTCTGGTGCACGCCTTCACTCGACAGTCTGACGCCTGGTCCGCCCGTCAACGCCGACATCTCTCCGCCGTGGCTGAATACAATTGCACCCTCCAATACGTCCCTGGGAAAATGAATCCCGCTGCCGATGTCCTGTCAAGAAACACGTTGGCTGCCGTTCAACTGGGATTGAATTACAACGCCCTGGCTGAAGCCCAACGACAGTATCCAGAGTATCAAGCTTGTAGGACATCCTGCACGTCCCTCCGTTGGGAGGATTTTCCCCTCGAAAACTCCAACACCACCCTCCTCTGTGACGTCAGTACTGGTAGACCGCGACCTTGGATTCCTGCTCTCATGCGCCGACAGGTGTTTGATTTCATTCACGGCCTTTCACATCCCTCGTGCCGTTCTACTGCACAGCTGCTGAAGGCAAAGTTCATTTGGCACGGCATTTCTAAGGATGCTAAGGATTGGGTCCGTGCCTGTACTTCTTGCCAAACTTCCAAAGTACATCGACACACGGATTCAGGAGTGGGCACCTTTCCTCAACCTCCGCGTCGTTTCGCACACATTCACGTCGACGTTGTAGGGCCCCTACCCACATCACAAGGACATCGTTACCTGTTTACCGTCATCGACCGCTCCACTCGTTGGCCTGAAGCCATTCCCATGGAAACTGCAACGTCCGCCTCATGTACATCTGCCTTACTCTCTGGATGGACTTCAAGATTCGGTATCCCTGAGCATATTACTTCTGACAGGGGAACCGCTTTCACCTCTCAATTATGGACGCCATTAGCGAATCTCCTGGGCATCACCCTACATCAGACAACGGCCTACAACCCCGCTGCCAATGGAATGGTTGAACGTTTTCATCGCACCCTAAAAGCAGCTTTGATGTCCCGCTGCAAGGATTGCAACTGGTTTACTCAGCTTCCCTGGGTCCTCCTTGGACTAAGGACCACTCCTAAAGACGCCCTCGACGTCTCGGCAGCCAAAATGGTGTATGGCGACCCGTTGGTCGTCCCTGCCGAGTTTTTTCCTTCTACAACCTCCTCCGACGATCTCCAGCGCATATGTCACGTCTTGGGAAAATTCACTCCGTGCCACCAGACTTACAAGCCCCCAGCGAAGCATCACATACCAACGGACTTGCACTCTGCAACGCACGTCTTCCTGCGCTATGACACCAGCAAGCCACCATTAACGGCCCCTTACACGGGACCTTTCCTTGTGATCCGACGCAGTCCGAAAGCATTCCTCCTAAACATTCGGGGCAAAGAAGACTGGGTCTCCATTGATCGTCTAAAACCTGCTTATCTTCTGCCAGATGATCCGCCTACAGTTCGCCTCTCTAGATCAGGGCGCCCTATTTAACATGTACAGTATGTCATTTTTAGGGGGGGGAGCCATGTACCAACCGTGTTTCACACAATTGTACATAATTCCTTTTGTATATATTATGCTTGTATCTTCGCTCCTCCCTCGCACTAAAACGAACATGAAAATTCCTGTCTGGTTTTTCCTCTTGGATATTGTCTGTCTTGTGAACTTGTCGTGTCCTGTTGCCTTGAGGTTTTGTATATAAGGAGAGTGTTCCACAACAATATAACTCAGTCGTTTCCAATCTGCCTTTGAGTTCACATCATCTCTCGGCCCGTCACATGTGTGTGTATTCCTTTGCATGCTCTGTAGGGTCAGATTGACTGCAGAACAAATACTTAATAAGATGCTATTTACCTGATTATTGTTTTAGGAATCTAGTCATCCATGAATGTGTTTCAAGTTGGCCAGTTTATAGGCACATAAAGTTCGACAAAAACAAAACAATCTCATTTAGTTTAGGATTTACCAGGCAGTTAAACTCTACCCTGATCGTATGGTATCCTACACAGCATTTTTTTTTTTATTCGAGATTTATTGACCTTTTTATTTACTGTTAACCTATTCCGCGTTGGGAATTTCCAGATATATATTTAAATCTCATCGATGTTTGATTTCTTGATTTTAAGATTACCGATTATATAAATGCAAATTTAGTTTTTGTTGATTACTGATTATATAAATGTAAGTGTATTTTTTTATTGATTACTGATCATATAAATGAAAATTTAGTTTTTGTTGATGTTCAATTGATTTCAGGAGTTTTTTTTCTGGATACCAAAATCAATAACGTTTATGTAATAAACATAAGCTTCATCTAATTTTTAGTTGTTATCACATTATCATGATAGAGTATTTTCAGTTGCATGATAACTGCTGAACTATTAACTTATTATATCAACAAC
>NC_090732.1:144799546-144807046 GCF_036898095.1 Palaemon carinicauda | reverse complement strand
ACATCCAGACTTTGGACTAATTTTAGATTCTAATCATCTGCAATTAGCTCGAAACATTCTTACCAACCTCATCCATGCATCTTCAATATACAATCTGATGTATTTCTCTTAACTTAAATGGGGAACGATAAACAAATGAAGAGAGAAATTCACTGCTTTACGAGTGAAGCAGATTTCACATATTTTTGTATATTTGTTTTGAGTTTAACCATAACTAGCCAATCAATACTTTAGATAAATAATAGGGGATTCATGAACTACAAATAATTCAATAAATGTGAAATACAATGTTCTAATTCTCGTTGGGATAGGGTAAAATAAGTAAATTTCTGTTTTTAACGAAGTAAAAAAACTACATGCAAAATGCTAAACACTTAAATAATAGAAATCAATCTGTATTTAATACAAACTTTATAATCGGACCCCTTCTGGGAAAGCTTTTCTCATCCTCCAATTTTCGTTTTATCTGGAAATGTTTCATTTGACAAGACTTGACGTTAGTCCTCTTACTGAGCTTCTGGTGCGTCCATTAAGAAAAATGTTAGCGACAGCTAAAAATTCTTGTTATTTTATGAGTAATTTTGTATTTTTTACTAATAATATTTTCTCCCAGTTTACAGTTTGAGATATAATATATTTTCTCCCAGTTTATAGCTTAAGATATCAATTGATAATTAGTGTTTATTCCGAAATACAATGCCTTGAATGCAGTTACCATCTTCGAAATACAAACCGAGGATAATAAACGCCTATGAACAACAACAGTGCCTGATGTTAACACACGTCCAGGTCTCGCTTACAATAAGACAGTTTCTTCTAAAACACGC
Source organism: Palaemon carinicauda (assembly GCF_036898095.1). NCBI lineage: Eukaryota > Metazoa > Arthropoda > Malacostraca > Decapoda > Palaemonidae > Palaemon > Palaemon carinicauda. The sequence continues at coordinate 144,806,219 of NC_090732.1, read as the reverse complement.
AATCCTCGTTGAATAACAAAGACGCATAGTTTAAGTTATCTTACAATATTGGTAGCAGAACAGAACATTTAGTGGAACAAATACTCATAATCTGAGTATAATATTTAATTACTGACCTTCCAGGAATACTCCGAAAGAAGGTAAATCCGGAAAGAAACAAGTCTACCCACCGTTAACAATATCAGATTTTATCTTTCGCCAAATTTTACTGGAAGTTTTCGCGTACATGCATCTAAATCAATAAGATACAGTACTTTTCTAAATCGGTAAATGATATTGTCTTCGTATGTTTTCTCTTGCTGAATATGTTTGTATTGGTTGCAGTTACCAGTTAGATCTTGTGGGTAACTCTTTCAAAATAATAATAATAATAATAATAATAATAATAATAATAATAATAATAATAATAATAATAATAATAATAATAATAATAATAATAATAATATTCAGCAAGGAAAATGAGAGAATGTTTGAGTATATCAACAGTTGAGGATTAGCTCAGTTGTGTTTCAAGCTTAAAGTCGCAACATTTACACATCCATTTACCTTACGCACATACTGTGATCCTTATGTATGTTTCAGACTTTCGGTCCTAATTGCAGCTTTATTACTGCGTGCACCAGATCACCAAGGCTAGATGGAAGCTTTTCCAATTCCACGCCATTCCTCTTGGTAAGGAAGAATGTGACATACCTGCTCTTCAATTTAGGATTAGGATCGGATCGAGTGTAAGTTCTAATTATTATTATTATTATTATTATTATTATTATTATTATTATTATTATTATTATCACTTGCTAAGCTACAACCCTAGCTGAAAAAGCAGGATGCTATAAGCAAAGAGGCCCCAACAGGGAAAATAGCCCAGTGAGGAAAGGAAATAAGGGAAAATAAAATATATTAAGAACAGTAACAACATAAATAAATATTTCCTTTATAAGCTATACAAATTTCAACAAAACAAGAGGAAGAGAAATTAGGCATAATAGTGTGCCCGAGTGTACCCTCAATCAAGAGAATGGTCTGTATCAGTAAGGTAGCGTTAACCATGAATCTCAGGGGACAAAAACTTACTGTAATCACATATAAACATTGGGTAATGTCTGACCTGCAACTGAGGTGGAGACAGTCTTGCAAGAGGGCCAAGCTTCAAACTACTTACATACGGATATGTGATACCTAACTATCTATCTAAATGCAACATATGTACAAAAACATTATATATCAATCCTCTATATAATATAGAGCAAGTGTGGTTTTATATAAATATATACATTATATATATATTTTTCTTTCCCGACACGCTCGGGGGGGGGGGTGATTGGAAGTAGTCATACCCTCTACCACAAATTGCCGACCCAGCGAGTTGCAGGTAGGAAACGGGGAGGGGGTGTGATTGGTTGAATCTGTGTGCATATCTATCTAAATACTTGAACGTAATTTTTGACAGCTAGGATACACACACACACACACATATATATATATATATATATGTGTGTGTGTGTGTGTGTGTGTGTTCTTTACTATAAATATGCGAAAGTCGTAATGCATATTTCCTAGTGAATTTGCATATTAACGGATACTTCAGTTAATATCCATAATCACTGAAAATGTTCAGTAAAGATGCATAATTCCTAAAATCTTAGTAATTTTGCAAAATAACTGTTATAAACGGGGTTAGTATCAAAACTGTTATTGACTCAAGAGTCAATAATAACTCGTCATAACCCAAAACATCTAGATGACAACGGCATTAGGTAAGTGATATCTTTCTTTTTGTCGAGACAAGTAGTCGTAGTTTCAAGCAATGGCGGAAAGGAATCACTGTTTTTATTCGTCCCTCGTAAAGAATGAAGAAAAAAGCAAGTAAAACATGTGGCTTACTGCAGAAGGAGGAATTCTACATGATCCTCAACCAACTAACTAAATATTATTATTATCATCATTATTATTATCACAGTTGGTACAATCACTTTCTCAAATAGAACTCTCTTTCCATTCATGCCCAACCCTCTATTTTTTACTACTCCCTAAACTGCCCCCAACATTTTGCAACCTTCATTCACTCTCTGACGTACATCTGCTTCCATTCCACCATTTGCTGCAACAACAGACCCCAAGTACTTAAACTGATCCACCTCCTCAAGTAACGGAGAGACAGAAATTCAATGTGTTTGAGATGAAGTGTAAGTGTCTAAGGAGTATGGCTGGTGTATCTCGAGTAGATAGGGTTAGGAACGAAATGGTGAGGGTGAGAACGGATGTAAGAAATGAGTTAGCAGCTAGAGTGGATATGAATGTGTTGAGGTGGTTTGGCCATGTTGAGAGAATGGAAAATGGCTGTCTGCTTAAGAAGGTGATGAATGCAAGAGTTGATGGGAGAAGTACAAGAGGAAGGCCAAGGTTTGGGTGGATGGATGGAGTGAAGAAAGCTCTGGGTGATAGGAGGATAGATGTGACAGAGGCAAGAGAGCGTGCTATAAATAGGAATGAATGGCGAGCGATTGTGACACAGTTCCGGTAGGCCCTGCTGCTTCCTCCGGTGCCTTAGATGACTGCGGAGGTAGCAGCAGTAGGGGATTCAGCATTATGAAGCTTCATCTGTGGTGGATAACGGGGGAGGGTGGGCTGTGGCACCCTAGCAGTACCAGCTGAACTCGGTTGAGTCCCTTGTCAGGCTGGGAGGAACGTAGAGAGTAGAGGTCCCCTTTTTGTTTTGTTTCATTTGTTGATGTCGGCTACCCCCCAAAATTGGGGGAAGGGCCTTGGTATATGTATGTATGTATGTATGAATTATTATTATCATTATTATTACTTGCTAAGCTAAAACCCTAGTTAGAAAACCACCATGCATAAGTAAGGGCTCCAACAGGGAAAACAACCCAGTAAAAAAGGAAATATGGAAACTACAAAAGAAATAATTAACAATCGAAATAAAATATCCTAAGAACAGCAACAACATTAAAATAAATCTTTCATACATAAACTATAAAAGCTTTAAAAAACTAGAGGAAGAGAAATAGGATAGAATAGTGTGTAAATGGACGCGTTGGGAGAGACATTCTATGTAACAAAACAAATTAAATATTTGCAAAGAAATATTTATCAGATACAACTGTTAAATAAATCAGTAATAAAGTGTAAACATTAAGAGACAATAGTTAAGTATTCAGAAAGGAAATGCGAACAGAAAGATGATGTAAATAGTTGAAGATGTAATAGATTCCCGAGCAAACGACCATGGTGTCTGCAAAACTTACCTATCGGCAATATAGTGGATATGTACAGTATGCACAAGCTATGATTTTAGTAATTATGACAATACAGGACTTTCTTTTTCCTTTTTTTGTTATTTTGCCGAATAACCCCGTTTATAACCGGCATTTTGCAAAATAACCAGGATTTTAGGAAATATGCATATTTACTGTTTTTTTCTTCACTGATTATGCATATTAACTGAAGTATCCCTTATTATGAAAATTTACTTAGAATTATGCATAATAACGGATTTCACATATTTACGAAATATTGAAACAGACAATATAAAGCGTAGGATGAAAATTCCCAAGATTGACAGAAAAGGGAAACAAAACGGCCATTGATCGGAGGTAGTCGGACGAACAGGAGCTTTCTGGAGTGAATGGTGTAAATTCTTAAACTGATGGCAAAAATCGGATAAGAGGACCAGCCTCGCATGGAAAAAGAAAATATCCCAGGTATGCAGAAAATATTTTGGAAACTAAAGAAAACAATTTTTTTCGGACAAATATTTTTCCTTTCAGAGTCAGTGGCCCGAGATATAAAAGGAAAATATTTGCAAGGGAATCTTTTCCATCTTTCTTTGGCAGTCTACATAATGTCCTCTTCAAAAATGAATGCCGGGAAACCACTCAACCGATGGACTCAAAAGACCCACGACACTCAAGCTCACTCGGACATAAGCATTTGCATAAAGGGGAGTGCGTGTGCACATTCCTTGTGCATATATATATATATATATATATATATATATATATATATATATATATATATATATATATATATATATATATATATATATATATACTCACACATCCACACACACACATATATATATATATATATATATATATATATATATATATATATATATATATATATATATATATACTCACACATCCACATATCCACATATATATATATATATATATATATATATATATATATATATATATATATATATATATATATATATATATATATATATATAAAGGGGAGTGCGTGAGCATGTATGTGTCTGCTTGTCTGTGTGTGGAGATACCTTGACGTGCTGAAGGAGTTTGTGTATTGTCGTGATCAACAAAGCTGTAATAGTCAAGGCCACCCATATTATGTTGGTTTGCTGTGGGCCATCAGACTAGTCCCCCACTATCAACAATCCGTTGTGGCCAGCGTGGTGATGAAAATGGTCAAACTCTTGACATGACCAAAACATGTCAGAGGTCTTTGTCCAGCATTGAACTAGTAACCGCTTCATTAGTTGATGATGTTGTCGCCGTGTGTGTGTGTGTGTGTGTTTGTGTGTGTGTGTGTGTTTGTGTGTGTGTTTGCATTTGAGCGTAAATAATTATGGCCAAAATGGTTTGTTATTGTGTGTCAAGCTTTAATGAAAAATTCATATTTGCTCTGGTCTTGAAATTGACTTTAAATATGTACGCGTTACAGAAGAAATTTATATAATGTATATTTTTCATCAAAATTTCTACCCAATGAATATGCTGACTCAATAACCATTTACATGGGGCAAAAATTTTCTGGATTCGAGTATCATAGTCAGGGACCCAAAGACCATTTTTGGATGAAACCTAACAGTGCTGGATTCCAATAGTATGCCTTTGAAACAGAGTCCCTAAAATGTGCGAATTTGCGAAAATGTGCATTACCAGTTTATACGAGTATGATGTCACCGTATCATTGTTTGTCATATGTTAATCAAGTTAGTTAGTTACTTTGCATTTTCTTCAATGTGAAGTTTATTTTCATTATAACAATAACTTTATTCATAATTAATAATTATAATTCTGGTATTTCTCTTTCCAAGGTGTCATGGCGGAGAGTCAGTCCAACCGGGAGCCAGGAGGAACATCAAGTCTTCCGAAACAAAAGCACCAGAAATGTGAGAAGATGGATAACAACAAATGCATCCTCCGTCAGTTGTCTAACAATAAGCCTTTGTATCGTGTCCAACAATTGTCCTCTGTCATACTAATTCATGCATGCAACGCGAGACAGGATAAGGTCGCCAAGCGCCTATTGCCTATTATTGGTGATGAATCGTGGCTTGAGAGAGACACCAAAATGGCATGAAAAATCCAAGAACTGGTACAACAATGAGAAAAATGACACACTTGCTGAGAGGATACAGTTGTCGTTGGATAGCTCCTGCAGTTTGAAAACAGAATCATTGATGGAGACCAATGAATGTGTTGCATTATTCACCAGAAATCGCACAGAATCATTCAAGGTCAAAACTACATGCAAGATATGCGAAAATAAATCGTATCGTAGCAAGGAACCACAAACAAAAGTATCAACAACTAAGTAAAAAATTAATACTTGACAAGGCCACGAAGCTCGACAGACAAGACATCTATCTCTTCACAATTAGTTGGGCTTGGACATGATATGATAGCCAATGACATCTGCTACCATATACCATGCATGAACAATTTCAAAGCTCAACGTGAGATGGAAAAGAACATTGTCATCCCTCAACATTCATGATTTAGCATTCAAAGTGCTCTGGACAAACTGGAGGTCATGTTATTCAAAAACCACGAGGGGTTCCTTATCAAGACCTTAAAAGATGAGTACAGGCAACAACTTCGTCACAAAGGAGTGCAAACAGCAGATTACTATCGACCGACAACCCTCAAGACCAAGCTTCATGCACATTTTGAATCAAGGGTGTCCATTTTAGAACAGTCCAATGGAGCGGGCTTTATACGCGCTTCTAATTTTTATCTTGGCGATACACTTGAAAAACTTATAACTGGGGGAAAACCAGTGCAAGTTACTTGAAACAAAAGGAGTCTGACCCAAGCAGCCACAATACTAAGAGAAGACGCCAAATTATGTAAAATGAAAGAACATTTGACATTTCAACGGAAGTTTCAATCAAAGCAGCTTCAGAAATGGTTCCTGACGCATTCTACAACTTCATTGCAAGCCTGGTGAGAGATTTCCCACTCCGAGTTACTGGCATTCAAAGAGGGTCAAAATAGAGTATCGGTTGATGAGAACGCACAAACGAGTCCTCGTAATATGCCAACAGTTACTGCAGCACATAGTTGGAGTTGTGGTACAACAATGAGGATGGGCACGAAGTCCCTTCTTGTGAAAGTCATGAAAGAAACTACAAAAGTAGAGAGTGCAGAAGAGCTTCTTCCCCCTCAGGTTGGAGCAAAGACAGCATTATGTGTATGATCCATCGTCAGCCCTTTAAGAAAGACACCAAGTTTGAGGACATTGCCAGCCGTTATCTAGTTGGATTAATGAATGATGTACCACCTGACACAGCCAACATTCACCTCTGCTGTGATTGCTACAAATTGCCAAGTCTGAAGATGCAAACACAAAGTCACAGAACATTAAATCCATCAAAAGCATTCACAATAGTTGAGAACTTCACAGC
>NC_090732.1:144782222-144794046 GCF_036898095.1 Palaemon carinicauda | reverse complement strand
AGGAACAAACACTGGAGTTATTTGGAAATAACAAGAGAGTCTAGTATTACAATAGCGAACAGGAATTAAAAGGACATGGAATAAAGTACAGAGAGAGGAATAAAAACTGAAAGAGTGGTGAGGAGATAAATTAATCGAAATAGCGAGGGGTAAATGAGTAGAAAGAAAAGTATGAGATTTATGGACGAAAGGATCAGAGAAGGAGACATCGAGAAAAGGATATAAGAGGAATGACCCAATTAGAGAGCAATAAATGAAGCGAGCGGTATGAAACGAAGAATATGACTATTTGCCCTCGTAATGATAAAGAGGAAGGCGAGTTGATGGAAAAATGGGAATATAATAGGTTACACTATCGAAAGATGGATTATTTCTTGAAATAGATAATTAAAAGAAATATGTCCTTCTTAGATAAGATTGATACAAGGATGGTATAGGAATATGGAAGCGGCAGTGAGAAGTCTTGAGGGAGAGACTGAAAATCTAGAAGTGAAGATTGGTCTACATCAAGGATCTACGCTTAGCCTATCCCATATAAATATTGTAATGGAAGTGATGACAGAAAACGTGAGGGAGGAGGCACCATGGTCGATGATGTGTTGAAAAAAAAGGAAGAGTTGGAGCAGATACTTGAGGTATGGAGGAAGGCTTTGGAGGATAGAGGAATGAAAATAAGTAGAAAAAAAAAACGGAATACTTGCAACTTGGTACACAATCAAATGATGGGGAGGGCACGGTTCTGAAAAAAAAAAAAAAAAAAGAATCGAGTGGAAAACTTCAAATATTTGTGATCTTTTGTGGATGAAACTGGAAGTGGGCAAGGAGAGATCAATTGCATGATACAACCTGTTGGAAGAATGGAGAGATTTATCGGGTGTATTGTGTGACAGGGAAGTCCTTGTTAAACTCAAGGGAATGATATATAAAACAGCCGAGAGACCAGCAATACTGTACGGCATAGAAACTCTCCCAGTCAAGATGACAGATGAGAGTAGATTGACTGTAGCAAAGATGAAGATGTTGCGCTGGATGTGTGGAGTGACCAGGGAGGATAAGAGTAAGAATTGAATACATCAGAGGTATGACACAGGTTACAGAAACTTCAGAACAGGCGCAGAGCAAGGTTGAGATGGTATGGATATATGATCAGGCGGGGTGAGGAGAATGTGCCACACGTATGTCACTCGATCGTACATAGTAACGGCATCTCTCTTTTTTGTATATATTGTCCTTTGTATCTTCCCTCTCCCCTCGCACTGACAGCAACTTGCATCAACCTGTCTGCCTATTTCTCATTGTTAACTGTTAACAGAACCGGTTGCCAGTTGGACAAGAAATAGCATGTTGTATTTTGTGACAACCTTACCAGGACCTAGTGTGTATATATACTCGATATGTCTATAATAAAGTACTCAGTTGCTTTTATCTCGCCTTTGAGTCACAACCTACTCTTGGTCCGTCACATTGGTGACCCCGTTAGTCGACTCGCTCCTCCAGCAGTACTCGCCGTCACCAGCCGCCCCTATAGCAAAGCTTTTTCAGCTCTCTCAACAACCGTTGGGGGACTAAAGGGCTTCGCTCGCCCTCCGGGAAATGACCAGTATCGGTTGCCTGCAACCTGTCGCAAACGGCTCTCCTCGTGAAGTGAACCTACTTTGTGCCCTTTGGGTACGCCGTTTACCCGAACCTGTAAGGGCTGCCATACCCGATGTCGATAGTTTACCCATAAAGGACTTGATGACCAAAGCCGACGCCCTTGTGGACAGCCACTTTACGACCTTCAAGACCTCCATCAAACCCTCCACTCCTGACGAAGAAGACACCTATTCAATGTCGACCGAAGTTGACACGAATGCTGTAGGCCACAGACGCCTACCCCGTGACGTGCCGGAGCGGTGACAAAGCCCCTCATCACCCACCACGCCGATGTCTCTTCGCCGTGGCTGAATACAATTGCACCTTTTAACATGTCCCTGGGAAAATGAATCCCGTTGCTGATGCCTTGTCAAGAAACGCATTGGCCGCCGTTCAACCATGATGAGATTACAACGCCTTGGCTGAAGCCCAACGATAGGATCCAGAGTATCAAGCTTGTAGGACATCCTGCACATCCCTCCGTTGGGAAGACGTCCCCCTCAACGACTCCAACACCGCCCTCCTCTGTGACGTCAATACTGGTACCCCCGCGACCGTGGATTCCGGCTCCCATGCGCAGACAGGTTTGATTTCATTCATGGCCTTCCACATCCCTCGTGCCATTCTACTGCACAGCTGCTGAAGGTGAAGTTTATTTTGCACGGCATTACTAAGGTTGCTAAGGATTGGGTCCGTGCCTGTACTTCTTGCCAAACTTCCAAAGTACATCAACACACGGATTCAGGAGTGGACACCTTTCCTCAACATCAGCATCGTTTCACTCACATTCATGTCGAAGTTATAGGCCCCCTACCTACATCACAAGGACATAGTTACCTGTTTACCGTCATCGACCGCTTCACTTGTTGGCCTGAAGCCATTCCCATGGAAACTGCAACATCTGCCTCATGTACATCTGCCTTACTCTCAGGATGGATTGCAAGATTTGGTATCCCTGAGCATATTACTTCTGACAGGGGTACCACTTTCACCTCTCAATTGTAGACATCATTAGCGAATCTCCTGGTCATCACCCTACATCAAACAACTGCCTACAACCCTGCTGCCAATGGAATGGTTGAATGTTTTCATCACGCCCTCGAACCAGCTTTGATGTCCTGCTGCAAGGACTCCAACTGGTTTACTCAGCTTCCCTGGGTCCTCCTGAGACTAAGGACCATTCCTAAAGATGCCCTGGACGTCTCGGCAGCTGAAATGGTGTATGATGACCTGCTGGTAGTCCCTGCCGAATTTTTTCCTTCTATAACCTCCGACGACGATCTCCAGTGCATACGTCACGTCGTGGGAATATTTACTCCATGCCACCAGACTTACAAGCCCCAGAGAAGCATCACATGCCAACAGACTTGCACTCTGCAACGCACGTCTTCCTACGCAACGACATTAGCAAGCCACCGCTAATGCCCTCTTACACGGGCCTTTTCCTTGTGATGCGATGCAATCCGAAAGCATTCCTACTAAACATTCGTGGCAAAGAAGAATGGGTCTCCATTGATCGTCTAAAAAACTGCTTATCTCCAGCCAGATCACGCGCATACAGTTTGCCTCTCTAGATCAGGGCGCTCTATTTAACATGTACAGTATGTCATTTTTAGGGGGGGGGGGGCCATGTACCACCGTGTGTCACACGATCGTACAAAGTAAAATATTTCTCTTTTTTGTATATATTATCCTTTGTATCTTTCCTCTCCCCTAGCACTGACAGCAACTTGCATCAAGCTGTCTGTCTATTTCTCATTGTTAACTGTTAATAGAACCGGTTGCTGGTTGGACAAGTAATAGCATGTTGTATTTTGTGACCTTCTTGCCGGGACCTAGTGTGTATAAGTACTCGATGTGTCTTTAATAAAGTACTCAATTGCGTTCATCTCGCCTTTGAGTCACAACCTACTCTTGGCCCGTCACTAGAATGATGGTCATAGAGCAATGGAGATGGAGGTTCAGGGAAGGCGATGGAGTAGTATAAGACCAAAGATGAGGTGGAGAGACCAAGGAGGTTAAAGGAGAGACTCCATCAGAGAGGATATGTGGGAAGAGAATGTTGATGAAAACATGATATATAAAAGTGTGCGACCCCACATAAAATGGCTAATGATGCTGTACAGATGTCCTTCTTCCCATGAGTTTCAAATATTACAAAAATAACCTTAAACGTACAACAGAATTTATGAAGTTATCTGAAAAATGTATAAAGTATGTCCTTTTGAAACTTTATTGCACACTACTTTTTTAATCTCTCTCTCTCTCTCTCTCTCTCTCTCTCTCTCTCTCTCGGTATTCACGAAGAAAATTCTACATGCGACTAAATTTTAACCATATCTTAAGAAGAGAAATGGACAAAGATGATGAACGCTATCGTTATTTTTTATTTTTCTAATGTACTTCTCCATAAAAGCCAAACATTTATATACAAGTTATTTTCATTTTTCAGTACAAATTAATATTGCTAATATAAACATGCATTTGTCGCAGGATTATAATAGCAATCAACAAATTGACTATCTAGATATTAATCGCTTTGCTAAACTATTTCCATGGGATTTGGAAATAAAGGGCTTAAAATCCATTATCAAACATTCAGTTATGAAAGGTCACTCTTTTGTGCTCCGAGAAAAAAATCAATTTAAAAACATCAAAATAGACAGTTTTAATTATGGAATGTAAAGTGTAGATAAAATCTATTTAAACCACTCAAATACATTATATTTTTGCAAGGACAAGCTGCATTTTGAATTTCTCTCTCAAGTCATAGCTTATTTTTTTCTACTTTAGAGAGATTGGTGTAGTGTTGACAAACTTACTAAATTTGTTACCTTAGCGTGAATCTGTTGGCTTGAGATACTTTACTATAATTACATAAATGGGATACCATTCCTAAATATTTCTTTTAATTTTCTATTATGACCTTATTATTATAAATTTATAGAGCATTTTCTGGTGATATTCTTAATTTTCACTTTAAAAAAAATTCTATTTACTATAAAAAATACAGCAAGCTTTTTTATAAAACGATTATTACTTTGTCTTTTGTAAACTTAAGCATATTTTCTGTTCCAACGTTGCGTTGTTTTTTATTTGATATTTTTATTTCAAAAATTTAGTATTTTTCTGATAAAATAATGATGCTCTTCTATTTTTAAATTCATGATATTTTCTTTTGTAAAAATAACGATGTAATTAAAAATAGAAAGACATGGAAGAGTTAATTTTGCTTCGATATAAAGTGCTCATTTTTAAGGAATAACAAAATACTTTTATTACAATATTTACGTGATAAATAGGTTACGTGTAATTTCAATTTAAGAGCATCTTTGTTACCAAGAAGGGTAAAACCTAATGGACTTACGTCAAATATTGTGTACATAAATTACATTAACGAACTTAAAATTTATCAATCACCGGGTACGGATTATTTACTACAACCATGAATAAGGGCATTCGCTCTCGCGCTAAAATAGAATGTATTAAACGCCGTTTTAATGTGAAATATAAATATTCAAACTTACTTAATGATTGAAAGATTTATACTATCCCTCGGTCCGTTTTATACATATTGCAGAAATGACAGCTCGTTGCTAGAAATTCATCATCCCCATCTCCGTTTGAGTCATGTTGCAAATTAATATCAATCAAATTTCCTATAATAAATACGGCATCGTAAATGGGTTGGGTTTGGTTTATTAGGTATTACAATGATAAAATTGTTGAACAAAGACGTTGCACACTAATATCAATATTGTATTAATTAATTGACGGTAATCATAAATTGCAACGCTAATTGAAGTCACTTTATGAATTAACAAAAAAAAAAAAAAAAAAAAAAAAAAAAAAAGCCGTTTCTAGTCGGCTGCAGGAAAAAAAAGGCCTCATATATGTCCTTTCCTTACTCGTGTCTGATGATAAGCCAGTTTTCATCGCCACTCCATTGCGGGTTGGTGATCTTAGTAGACTTTACTTTGATCGCTCACAGCTAACCAAACTACAGTAGTATGGACGACCCTGACTAGGATAGCTTTGCTGATCATGGCGATACACAAACCCTTTCACCCTCGTTTGGATAATCCCCACTCAGAAAAAGTCTTTCTGAACACACCAAAATCATGAATGGTAATTTCTATTACTCTATTTTTTGAATGAGAAGCAATAATTAACATAAAGGGGACAAGTAATTATTATTGAAAACTATCATATGATACATCTTACTTGTAAAATTGAATAAAAAAAAAAATACAAAATTAAAGAAAAAAAACATATTAGGATTCTTTATACCATTAGAGATCTTTCGCGTTAACATATGCAACAAACCTTATCGATCTAGTGTAAGCGTCTCGTAGTCCAACTGAAATCTTAAAAGCAAGAGTACGGTCCATGATCTTGTAAAGGTCATGAGTTGAACCCTTCGTCCTGTTTTATCTTTGAGGGTACTAGCTGATGACACGGAGAAAAGAGGACAATTTGGAGCAAAAAGATTCGGAATGAAGATATTCATGCTAGATAAGTTTGTTCAATGGTGCCTTGATAAGTCCTAATTGTATTCGGGCTGGATATTGGATTTCTTCCTCCAGCAGAGGTATCACGAAGGTTTCCAATTTCCAGGACGAAGGCATAATTGATGAAAGCAGATTGGAACATTCTAATACAACCTTCTGTATTGCATCAATATTTTCTATGTCCAATGAAACATAAAAAGGGAGCTCTCTCTCCCTCCGAAATCAAACCATTATTCTCTGGTCTTGGGTAGTGCCATAGCCTCTGTACCATGGTCTTTCACTATCTTGGATTAGAGCTCTCTTGCTTGAGGGTACACTCAGGCCTACTGTTAAAACTGTTCCCTTATTTCCCTTCCTCCCTGGGTTATTTTCCCTGTTAGAGACCTTGGGCTTGTAGCATCTTGCTTTTCCAGGTAGGGTTGTAGCTTGGCCAGTAATAAAAATAATAACATTACCTGAAGAGGAAGCCACGATTGTCCGAAAGATCAATCAACAAAGTAATTGAGTTTAAAACTTATGATTTATCATCCAAGTGCGACGCAGATTAACAGTTTCTCTTGAATTAAATGTGTTATTACTAAATATGTTAATAATACTTCAGGTTTGTGTGGAAATCTAAATATTCACCTTCACATACGATTTGAAAATGTTTAATTAAACATGCCAGAGAACAATTTACATATTTGTAGTTGCTTGAGTTAACATAAAAAAAAAAAAAAGAAATCGGATGCCCAGTTACATGGCTTTCATTAGTTATGACTTTTAATTATGGTGATATTAAATGTTTAGAAGGAAGGATTACATTCACATAAGATATCTAGTAACAGAAAAATAAAAATAAATCTTGCTATCAATTCTTAGTGAATTTCCAGGAAGAACGATTGGGTGAGAATTTTTAGTACACCCTAAACTTGTTTTCGTTTTACCCCGGTTAGATCTCCCTTGCATATTTCAAAGTACAGGCTTCACTTCCTTTCTCTCCACCCCCCCCCCCTCCCCCCAGAAAATGGATTTCGAGCCACCCTGACCTTTCCACTCTCGTTTAGGTTTTCTGCTCTCTAAATAAATCAAGTGAATCTTAGGGTCATATTTCCGATGGCTGTAACATGTACATTTCTCACATTCAAAGATGAGATGAGAGCCCTACCTCAACATTCCCAATACGAGGAAAAACCATCTGGAGCATTTATTATTTGATGTGGAATTAGGTGAAAGGTAAATAACTGTGTTTTGAGCGAAAACTGAAGGAAAATAAAATGCGTTCTAAGGAGAGAAAAATTTAGATTACTACTAAGACGCGTTAACGATACTATTTAAAATGAGAAAAGTTATGATAGTAATTTTTTCCCGTATGACGAATTCAGCTGGCCAAATTACACGTTGATAGGCTTGACTATAGGGAATATATACAGATGGCACCTGGTGTTTAAAATTACTTCGTAAGTTACATCAACAGATATATGAAGCCATTTACAATATCGTTATTTCGATTTTTATTCATGTAATGAGCTCTAACAGGCTCCCCATGATGTTACTGAGATTAGCTACAGCACCTAAATTCATATGGACCTTAAAATTACACACGACTACCAAACGCGCAATATAGGGTTACATTTGTTAAATTCATTCTAGATGTATTACTTATAAACAAACGCTTCGTTCTCGTGTTGAGAAGTATCCTCAACGTTGACCTTTAAGACGGATGTGCAGATCAGTCTTATCCAGTTGTTCTCGTACTCCTGTATTTTGAATGTTTATTCATGATATCCAACTGTTGGATTCTTTCGGGGTTTTTACATCCTTTTATATAAGAAGTTGCTGGATTTGAATTTATTTTCTTAAAACTTACCATAAAGTCATTTACCAATAAAATAAAGTTTCACAAATAACACTTATATTTCTACTCATCAATAATTATTATAATATTCGCTGATGATTCCACTCAAATAATTTAATGGGAATGCTAATGAGGACTAATATATCAATATACCTAAAAGCGTAATGAATGACACCGCAAAGGTACATCACCATCTTCTAAGCCTATTAACGCAAAGGTCTTCAGTTATATTTCGCCAGTCGTCTCTATTTTGAACTTTCAAAATCAATACTTCTTCATTCATTATCTACTTCACGCTTCATAGTCCTCTGCCATGTAGGCCTGGGCTTTCAAACTCTTCTATTGTTTTGTGGAGTCCAGTTAACCGTTTGGTGAACTAATCTATCTTCAGGAATGCGAAAAGCATGCCGAAACCATCTCCATCTACTCCTCATTATTATTTCATCCACACATTGCACTCGATTAATCTCTTAAAGTTTCATTTCTAATATTGTGCTGTCATTTAACTCAACTCCCAATATTCTTCTAATGGCTTTGTTCTTAAAACAACGAATTCTGTTAGATATTGTTTTATTATCATACCATGAATCATATCAATACAGTAACAGATCTCACTATACTGAAATATAGCCTGATTTTATATGTAATTTTAAGAGATTTGATTTCCAAATTTTACTTAACCTAGCCATTGTCTTGATTAGTTTTTATTTTAATATTTCATTAAACTCAAATTCAAAAGACCCTGTATTAGAGATCAGAGTTCCGAAATATTTAAATGATTCTTCCTCATTAATCCCTTTTCCTTCCAATGGTATTCTATCTTCCATTGCATTTTCCGTTATCATCATCTCGTCTTTTGTCTATCTTGAACCCAACCTTCTGCGATATTTCATGCATTCTGGTAAGCAAGCATTGCAAATCATGCAGTGTTCTGCTAATAAGGCAGAGATACAGTCGGTTAAAAATTTATTTGGAAAACCTTTAAAGATCATTGCATCGAAAACAAGAACAGGCGAAAGAGAAACAACGTAACAGTTATAACTTTCAGAAATTGTTACAAGGTAATGTATAATTTTTTTTTCTTTAAATTTACAGTTCACTGATCTGATTTCCGTTTTCCTTTAACCGCGCTACTCACTCTACCCAATAATTTTGCAATCCAACATGTTTTGTTAACTTTTGGCAACATGGGTCCTATTTGTTCTGTAACTCTCCGCATTCTGCAAGCTGGAAACAGTAACAGTCGAGGATTATACATGGAGAACTTGATCAAAAGTTGATTTTCTTAAAAGGATAAAAAATATTATTAACCTTTTTTAAGTAAAGTCGTCTGTTGGAGCAGAAAAAATAGTAAAGCAATTCCAGCAAAACTTATTCTTTTCCTTATCCTATTCTTTGAATATCATTGCTTATTTCGGAATGCGCTATTGCGATTCGAATATTTAGTGCTACAGAATGGTGTTCTTGTTGAGAACCAGTGCAGTTTTACGTCTATTTTAACATGCTTCCGAGAGAGAGAGAGAGAGAGAGAGAGAGAGAGAGAGAGAGAGAGAACGTGTTTAATTGTAATAAAGATATGGATAAAGAGAAACCCCCGAAATTTAATTCTCTGTGACACATTTTCCTGAAAGACATTCATGACGCAGTTCTCTTTCCCATCGACACGACCTGAACAAAGAAACCCATTAGCGAAAGATGATTGTAATGATAAAGAACAGGAAATGTAAATTAACATCTATTGTTAGGATAAGGAACATTCTCTCTCTCTCTCTCTCTCTCTCTCTCTCTCTCTCTCTCTCTCTCTCTCTCTCTCTCTCTCTCTCTCTCTCTCTCTCTTACTTTTGATCTATAATGATTCTTAATGTCATAATGAATTATAGTGGAAGGCAATGTTGATCAGGTTCAAAGACTATTGAGCTTACCTAAAACAAAAAGGCTTGAATTTAACAAATACAACAATATCAACGCATCAGATTCTATAATACTCGCATTGCAGCTTACAATGAAGCATTTTTCATAATTATTTGCAATAACCATCATTCTATTTAGGTCGCAATGTTACCAAATCCTATGAAATCCTATAAAATTTAATAAAAGTCGTTCGTAGGAATAGATTCCAATGCTTTCTCCCATTTCTCAATCCACAAAACTTTGGAAATATTAGACAGGGCAACATTGTATTGGAAAACCACGAAACTTAGATGGAGCATAAAATCAAAGCTTGGATTTTGTTTGTACTTGTATTTATATTTCAGCAGAACACAGTTGCAATATTGCACATAAATTCTTATGTTTGTGTGTATTCCTTCTAATTCGGTCAGGCGTGTCATGAATTAACTAGATGTAACACTCAACATAATAATCACCCAAAAAAAAAAAAAAAAAAAAAAAAAAAAAATTAAAGGTTCTGCATGATTAGGTGGCTGGACACAGAAGCTTTTTGTTCTAACTTAGGTGGAACGCCTTACAGACCTTGCAATCATCCTGGCTTATCTACGATTTTTCTTTTTTTTTTTTGTTACACAACAACCTCAAGAGTATAGAGCCTGTAAAGTCAATGTTGTGAATAAACTCCACAAAAGTTGTCAAACTCTAGAGCTGATGAATTTTTGATGATTAAATCATAACTTTCAATAACATCAAGTTTATATCAACAGTGGTAAGATAAGATTTCTAACTAAAAACACAGCAATGGGAATGCAATTTTAATTAACATAAATCTATTTTAGTGATATAGTTTATGTATAGGCCTAGCTATGGTTAGATTGTGTTACATAGAAAAAAAATTATAGGAACTTGCAACTGCATGTAGTGATTAGGTAACTCTAAGCTTATTATTTGTCTTTAAAGATTTATTTATTTGATATTTTTTTTCCATAAAAGAAAGGATTTTTCATAACAACATAGAAATGTTGTTTTATTATGGATACTAATTACATACGTACATGCACACACACACACACACACACACACATATATATATATATATATATATATATATATATATATATATATATATATATATATATATATATATATACATAAATATATACATATATATATACATATATACACTTATATACATATATATATATATATATATATATATATATATATATATATATACATATATACATATATACATATATACACAAATATATTCATATATACATACATATATACTTATATACATTGATACATATACACTTATATACATATATAAATATATATACATGTATACATACATACTTGTATACATACATACTTGTATATATATATATATATATATATATATATATATATATATATATATATATATATATATATATATATACAGTGTATATATACATATACACAACCCCACACATATATACACATATATATACATGTATATATACATACTTATACACACACACACACACACACATATATATATATATATATATATATATATATATATATATATATATATATACATATATACATACATATATACATATACACAAATATATTCATATATACATACATATATACTTATATACATTGATACATATACACTTATATACATATATAAATATATATACATGTATACATACATACTTGTATACATATATATGCATATACATATATATATATATATATATATATATATACAGTGTATATATACATATACACAACCCCACACATATATACACATATATATACATGTATATATACATACTTATACACACACACACACATACATTATATATATATATATATATATATATATATATATATATATATATATATATATATATAAAGTGTATATATCCATATACATACACACAACCACACACAT
>NC_090732.1:144772222-144777222 GCF_036898095.1 Palaemon carinicauda | reverse complement strand
CCATGAAGAAAGATAAAAGTCAATGACAATTCTTCTATACTTATATCTGTCGAATTCAGGTATTTTGTACTTAGAATTGAAATCAACCCATCTTCACCATCG
Organism: Palaemon carinicauda; assembly: GCF_036898095.1. Taxonomy (NCBI): domain Eukaryota; kingdom Metazoa; phylum Arthropoda; class Malacostraca; order Decapoda; family Palaemonidae; genus Palaemon; species Palaemon carinicauda. The sequence goes on along the minus strand of NC_090732.1, from coordinate 144,777,120 downwards.
TAGCTAATTGGTAGTTTGTTACTTGGCATTCAATTAATGATAAACTTTTGCACATTTTTACGTGTTTTTCATATTCAAATAAGCCATTTATATTTTTGATACATTAATGTCTGGATTCTCTTAACGACCTCGGGATCAGAGCCCCAGGCGAAATCACACAAAGACAAGAGCTTGGCCCCGGCCGGGAATCGAACCCTGGTCGGCTAGCTTGTAAAGACAGTGACTAACCCACTTGGCCACGAAGAAAGATAAAAGTCAATGACAATTCTTCTGTACTTATACATGTCGAATTCAGGTATTTTGTACTTAGAATTGAAATCAACCCATCTTCACCATCGTAGCTAATTGGTAGTTTGTTACTTGGCATTCAGTTAATGATAAATGTTTGCACATTTTTACGTGTTTTTCATATTCAAATAAGCCATATATATTTTTGATACATTAATGTCTGGATTCTCTTAACGACCTCGGGATCAGAGCCCCAGGCGAAATCACACAAAGACAAGAGCTTGGGCCCGGCCGGGAATCGAACCCTGGTCGGCAAGCTTGTACAGACAGTGACTAACCCACTTGGCCACGAAGAAAGATAAAAGTCAATGACAATTCTTCTGTACTTATACCTGTCGAATTCAGGTATTTTGTACTTAGAATTGAAATCAACCCATCTTCACCATAGTAGCTAATTGGTAGTTTGTTACTTGGCATTCAATTAATGATAAATTTTTGCACATTTTTACGTGTTTTTCATATTCAAATAAGCCATATATATTTTTGATACATTAATGTCTGGATTCTCTTAACAATCTCGGGATCAGAGCCCCAGGCGAAATCACACAAAGACAAGAGCTTGGCCCCGGCCGGGAATCGAACCCTGGTCGGCAAGCTTGTACAGACAGTGACTAACCCACTTGGCCACGAAGAGAGATAAAAGTCAATGACAATTCTTCTGTATTTAAACCTGTCGAATTCAGGTATTTTGTACTTAGAATTGAAATCAACCCATCTTCACCATCGTAGCTAATTGGTAGTTTGTTACTTGGCATTCAATTAATGATAAATTTTTGCACATTTTTACGTGTTTTTCATATTCAAATAAGCCATATATATTTTTGATACATTAATGTCTGGATTCTCTTAACGACCTCGGGATCAGAGCCCCAGGCGAAATCACACAAAGACAAGAGCTTGGCCCCGGCCGGGAATCGAACCCTGGTCGGAAAGCTTGTAAAGACAGTGACTAACCCACTTGGCCACGAAGAAAGATAAAAGTCAATGACAATTCTTCTGTACTTATACCTGTCGAATTCAGGTATTTTGTACTTAGAATTGAAATCAACCCATCTTCACTATCGTAGCTAATTGGTAGTTTGTTACTTGGCATTCAGTTAATGATAAATTTTTGCACATTTTTACGTGTTTTTCATATTCAAATAAGCCATATATATTTTTGATACATTAATGTCTGGATTCTCTTAACGACCTCGGGATCAGAGCCCCAGGCGAAATCACACAAAGACAAGAGCTTGGCCCCGGCCGGGAATCGAACCCTGGTCGGCAAGTTTGTACAGACAGTGACTAACCCACTTGGCCACGAAGAAAGATAAAAGTCAACGACAATTCTTCTGTACTTATACCTGTCGAATTCAGGTATTTTGTACTTAGAATTGAAATCAACCCATCTTCACCATAGTAGCTAATTGGTAGTTTGTTACTTGGCATTCAATTAATGATAAATTTTTGCACATTTTTACGTGTTTTTCATATTCAAATAAGCCATATATATTTTTGATACATTAATGTCTGGATTCTCTTAACGATCTCGGGATCAGAGCCCCAGGCGAAATCACACAAAGACAAGAGCTTGGCCCCGGCCGGGAATCGAACTCTGGTCGGCAAGCTTGTACAGACAGTGACTAACCCACTTGGCCACGAAGAAAGATAAAAGTCAATGACAATTCTTCTGTACTTATACCTGTCGAATTCAGGTATTTTGTACTTAGAATTGAAATCAACCCATCTTCACCATCGTAGCTAATTGGTAGTTTGTTACTTGGCATTCAATTAATGATAAATTTTTGCACATTTTTACGTGTTTTTCATATTCAAATAAGCCATATATATTTTTGATACATTAATGTCTGGATTCTCTTAACGACCTCGGGATCAGAGCCCCAGGCGAAATCACACAAAGACAAGAGCTTGGCCCCGGCCGGGAATCGGACCCTGGTCGGCAAGCTTGTACAGACAGTGACTAACCCACTTGGCCACGAAGAAAGATAAAAGTCAATGACAATTCTTCTGTACTTATACCTGTCGAATTCAGGTATTTTGTACTTAGAATTGAAATCAACCCATCTTCACCATCGTAGCTAATTGGTAGTTTGTTACTTGGCATTCAATTAATGATAAATTTTTGCACATTTTTACGTGTTTTTCATATTCAAATAAGCCATATATATTTTTGATACATTAATGTCTGGATTCTCATAACGACCTCGGGATCAGAGCCCCAGGCGAAATCACACAAAGACAATAGCTTGGCCCCGGCCGGGAATCGAACCCTGGTCGGCAAGATTGTACAGACAGTGACTAACCCACTTGGCCACGAAGAAAGATAAAAGTCAATGACAATTCTTCTGTACTTATACCTGTCGAATTCAAGTATTTTGTAGTTAGAACTGAAATCAACTCATCTTCACCATCGTAGCTAATTGGTAGTTTGTTACTTGGCATTCAATTAATGATAAATTTTTACACATTTTTACGTGTTTTTCATATTCAAATAAGCCATATATATTTTTGATACATTAATGTCTGGATTCTCTTAACGATCTCGGGACCAGAGCCCCAGGCGAAATCACACAAAGACAAGAGCTTGGGCCCGGCCGGGAATCGAACACTGGTCGGCAAGCTTGTACAGACAGTGACTAACCCACTTGGCCACAAAGAAAGATAAAAGTCAATGACAATTCTTCTCTACTTATACCTGTCGAATTCAGGTATTTTGAACTTAGAATTGAAATCAACCCATCTTCACCATCGTAGCTAATTGGTAGTTTGTTACTTGGCATTCAATTAATGATAAATTTTGCACATTTTTACGTGTTTTTCATATTCAAATAAGCCATATATATTTTTATTACATTAATGTCTGGATTCTCTTAACGACCTCGGGATCAGAGCCCCAGGCGAAATCACACAAACACAAGAGCTTGGCCCCGGCCAGGAATCGAACCCTGGTCGGCAAGCTTGTACAGACAGTGACTAACCCACTTGGCCAAGAAAAAAGATAAAAGTCAATGACAATTCTTCTGTACTTATACCTGTCGAATTCAGGTATTTTGTACTTAGAATTGAAATCAACCCATCTTCACCATCGTAGCTAATTGGTAGTTTGTTACTTGGCATTCAATTAATGATAAATTTTTGCACATTTTTACGTGTTTTTCATATTCAAATAAGCCATATATATTTTTGATACATTAATGTCTGGATTCTCTTAACGACCTCGGGATCAGAGCCCCAGGCGAAATCACACAAAGACAAGAGCTTGGCCCCGGCCGGGAATCGAACCCTGGTCGGCAAGGTTGTACAGACAGTGACTAACCCACTTGGCCACGAAGAAAGATAAAAGTCAATGACAATTCTTCTGTACTTATACCTGTCGAATTCAGGTATTTTGTACTTAGAATTGAAATCAACCCATCTTCACCATCGTAGCTAATTGGTAGTTTGTTACTTGGCATTCAATTAATGATAATTTTTTGCACATTTTTATGTGTTTTTCATATTCAAATAAGCCATATATATTTTTGATACATTAATGTCTGGATTCTCTTAACGACCTCGGGATCAGAGCCCCAGGCGAAATCACACAAAGACAAGAGCTTGGCCCCGGCCGGGAATCGAACCCTGGTCGGAAAGCTTGTAAAGACAGTGACTAACCCACTTGGCCACGAAGAAAGATAAAAGTCAATGACAATTCTTCTGTACTTATACCTGTCGAATTCAGGTATTTTGTACTTAGAATTGAAATCAACCCATCTTCACCATCGTAGCTAATTGGTAGTTTGTTACTTGGCATTCAATTAATGATAAATTTTTGCACATTTTTAAGTACAGAAGAATTGTCATTGACTTTTATCTTTCTTCGTGGCCAAGTGGGTTAGTCACTGTCTGTATAAGCTTGCCGACCAGGGTTCGATTCCCGGCCGGGGCCAAGCTCTTGTCTTTGTGTGATTTCGCCTGGGGCTCTGATCCCGAGGTCGTTAAGAGAATCCAGACATTAATGTATCAAAAATATATATGGCTTATTTGAATATGAAAAACACGTAAAAATGTGCAAAAATTTATCATTAACTGAATGCCAAGTAACAAACTACCAATTAGCTACGATGGTGAAGATGGGTTGATTTCAATTCTAAGTACAAAATACCTGAATTCGACAGGTATAAGTACAGAAGAATTGTCATTGACTTTTATCTTTCTTCGTGGCCAAGTGGGTTAGTCACTGTCTTTACAAGCTTGCCGACCAGGGTTCGATTCCCGGCCGGGGCCAAGCTCTTGTCTTTGTGTGATTTCGCCTGGGGCTCTGATCCCGAGGTCATTAAGAGAATCCAGACATTAATGTATCAAAAATATAAATGGCTTATTTGAATATGAAAAACACGTAAAAATGTGCAAAAATTTATCATTAATTGAATGACAAGTAACAAACTACCAATTAGCTACTATGGTGAAGATGGATTGATTTCAATTCTAAGTACAAAATACCTGAATTCGACAGGTATAAGTACAGAAGAATTGTCATTGACTTTTATCTTTCTTCGTGGCCAAGTGGGTTAGTCACTGTCTGTACAAGTTTGCCGACCAGGGTTCGATTCCCGGCCGGGGCCAAG
>NC_090732.1:144757222-144767222 GCF_036898095.1 Palaemon carinicauda | reverse complement strand
TGATAATAATACCAAGAGAGAGAGAGAGAGAGAGAGAGAGAGAGAGAGAGAGAGAGAGCTATCAGTTTTTATGTTCCCTAAGTCTTAAATGATACATCAAAATATTGAAGCTTATTCTCTCTCTCTCTCTCTCTCTCTCTCTCTCTCTCTCTCAATTAAATAAGGAAAGGGGAGGGGTAAAAGAATATATTGTCATTATACAGATTTTTTCTTTGATGATTATGAGGAAGTAGGGATAAATCCATTGATTTAATTGCCGCGCACTGGCACACATCCTCCCGCATCGTCCCTCAGTAAGGATAAATCCATTGATTTAATTGCCACGCACTGGCACGCATCCTCCCGCACTGTTCACGATACGTTCACTCCAGTTCGCGCATTGCTTACAAGTAGTTCACGCCAATTTTGTCGTGAAATAGCCCCCCTGACACTTGCACCCATTTGTAGCACGCACTGGCACACATTGTGTCTTGAACTGGCGTGAACGATAAGGGAACTGGCGTGAACTTTGTCTTGAACTGGCGTGAACGATAAGGGAACTGGCGTGAACTTGACGTGAACGGTGCGTGGCATGCGTGCCATGCGTGCCGAGAATTTTGAAATGTTCAAAATTTGAGGCACGCATTGTCACGACAAAATTAGCTTGAAATTGTCCTGAACGATGCGGGAACTGGAGTGAACTGGAGTGAACGTTTCGTGAACAGTGCGGGAGGATGCGTGCCAGTGCGTGGCAATTAAATCAATGGATTTATCCCTACTGAGGGACGATGCGGGAGGATGCGTGCCAGTGCGTGGTAATTAAATCAATGGATTTATCCCTACTTCCTCATAATCATCAAAGAAAAAATCTGTATAATGACAATATATTCTTTTACCTCTCCCCTTTCCTTATTTAATTGAGAGAGAGAGAGAGAGAGAATAAGCTTCAATATTTTGATGTATCATTTAAGACTTAGGGAACATGATACCTGATAGCTCACTCTCTCTCTCTCTCTTTCTCTCTCTCTCTTGGTATTATTATCAGCAAGGATTTGAAGTTCACCAAGCAGAGCACAAAAGCTGAAAAGAAAGCACAAAACATGATAGGTTACATAAAGAGACAATCCAAATACAGAGATATAGACACTGTAGGCCTACTACAGCTGTAGGCCTATACAGATACACCATTAAATAAATACATTTCAAATTCATCTATTCCGCTCTTTTATAATATATTAAAAACTTTTCCTTTATTCTCCTACACAATCTACAACTTTATCCTTTGAGTAAGTCTATCGGCAAAATTGTTATTCACACTTAGACTAACATAGGCCTAGGTGCGAATCTAAGGAATTTGCACTTGATTTTTCACTAACTTTTACCCCCTGCACTCTCTTATCCCTCGGGGGGGGGGAAGAGAGAGAGAGAGAGAGAGAGAGAGAGAGAGAGAGAGAGAGAGAATTATTGATTTTATAACACAAAAAGAGGACAGAAGTTCTTTAATCCCTTCATGAGCAGGTGTAATACTTGAGAGAGAGATATAATTTCTTCATTTTGCTTGTGGTTTATTGAATGTGCATACACACACAAACATATATATATATATATATATATATATATATATATATATATATATATATATATATAAAATATACATATATAAACAAACAGAAAAAGTTACAAAACTGAAAAAAAGTTCACAACTGCCATTTAAATAAGGGCGACTAAAGAAATTTACCCTGGCGAGAGACTTCAATGCTCACAGGGCACCTAACCAACCTAATATTTTTAGAGATATCTTTTCTGCCTCAGTTTCAATTATATTAGTTCACAAACGATACAATAAAAATAATGAATGGAATAGTCATCTTTCAATTAAATTCTAAGATAACGTAAAGTGGGTTCCAAATATCTGATCAGCATATAACTGCCATAAAATATTTTTTATTCAGTAAATTATAAAGCTTAAAAATTATTCAAACCAGTTAATTACCTATAATAATAATTAGATAATAAAATATATACTAAATAGAAGTATAATTGTTACAAATATCTATAAAGATAACCCACACATTAATACAGGGGATATTAATCAAAGATTAGCACAAGAATACGCTTTTGATAAAGATCATGTAGGAAGCCCCGTCTTTATATATGATGTGGCCAAGTCGTGAACTGGAGTGAACGATGCGTGAACGATGCGGAATGATGCAGAAAGATGCGGAATGATGAGTGAACGTGTCGTGAACTTGTCGTGAACTAGTCCAGCCAATTTGTGCCATGTCCTGAACGTGGCGTGAACTTGTCGTGAACTATGCTTGAACGTGTCGTGAACAGTGCGGGAACCTCCTGTGGCACGCACTGGCACGCATTTTGCATGCCAGGGCGTGCCAGAAATGCGTGCAAGTATCAGGGGGGCTAATGCGTGCCACAAACTTTGAACATTTCAAAATTCTCGCCACGCATGGCACGCATGCCACGCACCGTTCACGACATGTTCACGCTAGTTCACGACAAAAGGCGTGCCAATGCGGGCCACAAATTCGTGCAAGTGTCAGGCTGGCTTAACGAATATGAACATTAAAACTGCAAATAGATAGAATATGAAATCTGTCAAATATTTTACCCACGAGGATTTATCGTTTAATAAAATACTCAACATTTTTTTCTAGTAGTATTACTTAATGGCCAAGTAGTTAAGTGCAAATTTTACGATTACACTCTTCCCATATCTTTCATACGAGTTTCAGACCGGTGATCAATAAAATGATTATGAAGATATCAACTTGAAAAAAATAAAATTGGATGTTATTTGAAATTACTACATGCTTATTAATAAAATGCATAAATCTAGATAGTAATAGGCCTGTTTATACTGAGCTTGTAATTCAAGATTAGAACACACATAAATCACAAGAATGCTATTCAACATCACGTGATGAATAGTATCGTTTACACAGAAATATTACACAACGCTACAAAATTACCAAAATAATACGTTCATAGGATTCTCATCCTTATTATTATTGTCATTATTACTAGCTAAGTTACAACCCTCGTTGGAAAAGCAGGACACTATAAGACCAAGGACTCCAACCCGGATATATAGCCCAGAGAGGAAAGGAAATATGGAAATAAATAAACTAAATGAGAAGTAATGAATAAAAATAAACGGTAATGTTTCAAGAGATCAGTTACAACGTTAAAATAGATGTGTCATATATAAACAATGAAAAGATACATTGTATCTGCACCACTTGAAATTACTGAATGATTTTGAGGCTTATTCGAGGGTAAAGTCAATATTTATTAATATAATGATATTTAAAGAAACTGCTATTAAATTTGAAGAAATTAGTTTCCGGAATTCGCCGTTTAATGCAGTAGCGATAAGTGGATGTAGTTTCTTACCATTTAAACGTCATATAATTAATATCTTAATTATGATTATCTAGAGTATTACGCCTTCCCTAAAGTACCTAATATTCTGAGTAATCATACTCAACTGTAATGATAATTACGGAAACATTTACAAAATATCAAGAAAATTAATCGAACATAGTTTGCGAATGATTATAATTTGAGATAATTGTACATGCAGACTTTGGACTAATTTTAGATTCTAATCATCTGCAATTAGCTCGAAACATTCTTACCAATCTCATCCATGTATCTTTCATATAAATTATGATCTATTTCTCTTAACTTAAATGGGGAACGATAAACAAATGAAGAGAGAAATTCACTGCTTTACGAGTAAAGCAAATTTCACATTTTTTTTTTTTATCTTTATTTTGAGTTTAACCATAACCTGCCAATCAATACTTTAGATACATGATAGAGGATTCATGAACTACAAATAATTCAATAAATGTGAAATACAATGTTCTAATTCTCGTTCGGATAGGGTAAAAAAAAAAGTCAATTTCTTTTACAACGAAGTAAAAAAACTGCTTGCAAAATACTAAACACTTAAATAATAAAAATCAATCTGTATTTAATCCAAATTTGGGCCTCTTCTGGGAAAGCTTTTCTCATCCTCCAATTTTCGTTTTATCTGGAAATGTTTCATTTGACAAGACTTGACGTTAGTCCTCTTACTGAGCTTCTGGTGCGTCCATTAAGATAAATGTTAGCGACAGCTAAAAATTCTGGTTATTTTATGAGAAATGTTGCCTTTTTTACAAATAATATTTTCTCCCAGGTTTGAGATATAAAATATTTTCTCCCAGTTTACAGTTTAAGATATCAATTGATAATTTTAGTGTTTATTCCAAAATACAATGCCTTGAATGCAGTTACCATCTTCGAAATACAAAGTGAGGATAATAAACGCCTATGAACAACAACAGTGCCTGATGTTTGCACAATTCTGGTCTTCACACGGGACCTCTTAGACCCTTCCACACTTTAACACACGTCCAGGTATTGCTTACAATAAGACGGTTAATTCTAAAATGCCCAAATCCTCGTTGAATAACAAAGACGCTTAGTTTAAGCTATCTTACAATATTGGTAGCAGAACAGAATATTTAGTGGAACAAATACTCATAATCTTAGTATAATATTTAATTACTGACCTTCCATGAATACTAAGAAAGAAGGAAAATCCGGTATGAACAAGTCTACCGAAAAAAAAAAAAAAAAAAAAAAACACCGTTAACAATATCAGATTTCATCTTTCGCCAAATTTTACTGGAAGTTTTCACGTACATGCAACTAAATCAATAAAATACAGTACTTTTCTAAATCGGTAAATGATAGTGTCTTCATTTGTTTTCTCTTACTGAATATGTTTGTATTGGTGGAAGTTACCAGTTAGATCTTGTGGGAAACTCTTCCAAAATAACAATAATAATAATAATAATAATAATAATAATGATATTCAACAAGGAAAATGAGAGAATGTTTTTGAGTATTTCGACAGTTGAGGATTAGTTCAGCTGTGTTTCAAGCTTAAAGTCGCAACATTTAGACATCCATTTACCTTACGCACATACTGTGATCCTTATGTATGTTTCAGACTTTCGGTCCTAATTGCTGCGTTTTTACTGCGCGCACCAGATCACCAAGGCTAGATGGAAGCTTTTCCAATTCCACGCCATTCCTCTTGGTAAGGAAGATAGTGACATACCTGCTCTTCAATTTAGGATCAGATCGAGTGTAAGTTCTAATTATTATTATTATTATTATAATTATTATTATTATTATTATTATTATTATTATTACTTGCTAGGCTACAACCCTAGATGGTAAAGCAGGATGCTATAAGCAAAGAGGCCCCAACAGGGAAAATAGCCCAGTGGGGAAAGGAAACAAGGAAAAATAAATTATATTAAGAACAGTAACAACATAAATAAATATTTCCTTTATAAAGTATAAAAATTTCAACAAAACAAGAGGAAGATAAATTAGGCATAATAGTGTGCCCGAGTGTACCCTCAATCAAGAGAATGGTCTGTATCAGTAAGGTAGCGTTAACCACGAATCTCAGGGAAAAAAAAAAACTTGCTGTAATAACTTGTAAACATTAGGTAATATCTGACCTGCAACTGATGTGGAGACAGACTCGCAAGAGAGCCAAGCTTAAAACTACCTAAATACGGATATGTGATATCTAACTATATATCTATATGCACACGTATGTACAAAAAAATTATATATCAATCCTCTATATAACATAGAGCAAGTGTGGTTTTATATAAATATATACAGTATATATATATTTCTTTCCTGACACGCTCAGGGGGGGGGGGGGATTGGAAGTAGTCATACCCTCTACCACAAATTGCCGAACCAGCGAGTTGCAAGTAGGAAAGGGGGAGGGGGTGTGATTGGTTGAATGTGTGTGCATATCTATCTAAATACTTGAACGTAATTTTTGACGGCTAGGGTATACACACACACACACACACACACACACACACACACACACACACACACATATATATATATATATATATATATATATATATATATATATATATATATATATATATGTTTGTGTGTGTTTTACTATAAATATGTGAAATTCGTAATGCATATTTCCTAGTGAATTTGCATATTAATGGATACTTCAGTTAATATGCATAATCACTGAAAATGTTCAGTAAATATGCATAATTCCTAAAATCTTAGTAATTTTGCAAAATAACGGTTATAAACGGGGTTAGTATCATAACTGTTATTGACTCATGAGTCAATAATAGCTCGTCATAACCCAAAACATCTAGATGACAATATTAGGTAAGTGATATCTTTCTTTTTGTCGAGACAAGTAGTCGTAGTTTCAAGCAATGACGGAAAGGAATCACTGTTTTTTTTCTTCCCTCGTAAAGAATGAAGAAAAAAGCAAGCAAAACATGTGGTTTAATGCAGAAAGAAGAATTCTACATGATCCTCACCCGACTAACTAAACTGAAAATGGATAATGTAAAAAGAAAGAAAAAAAGAAAAAAAAGGAAAAAAAAGAAAAACAGGAGAGAGAGAGAGAGAGAGAGAGAGAGAGAGAGAGAGAGAGAGAGAGAGAGAGAGAGAGAGAGAGAGAGAGAGAGAGACTATAAAGGATTATCGTCTCCTTAAAAAGTTTAGTATGATGCAATGAAAATTACAGAGGAAAGCACGGCAGTGAAAAAGGGTACATGCCTTCATTACATCTGTGCCAAAGAGTTATTTGAAACCTTTCACATCTACTCTTATTATTATTATTATTATTATTATTATTATTATTATTATTATTATTATTATTATTATTATTATTATTATTATTTGCTAAGCTAAAACCCTAGTTGGAAAACCACCATGCATAAGTAAGGGCTCCAACAGGGAAAACAGCCCAGTAAAGAAGGAAATAAAGAAACTACAAGAGAAATAATTAACAATTATAATAAAATATTCTAAGAACAGCAACAACATTAAAATAAATCCTTCATAGATAAACTATAAAAACTTTAAAAAACTAGAGGAAGAGAAATAGGATAGAATAGTGTGCAAATGGACGCGTTGGGAGAGACATTCTATATAACAAAACAAATGAAATATTTGCAAATAAATATTTATCAGTTACAACTGTTAAATAAATCAGTAATAAAGTGTAAACATTAAGAGACAAAAGTTAAGTATTCATAAAGGAAATGCGAACAGAAAGGTGATATAGTAGATAGTTGAAGATGTAACAGATGCCCGAGCAAACGACCATGGATTCTGCAAAACTTACCTTTCGGCAATGTAGTGGATATGTACAGCATGTACAAGCTATGATTTTAGGAATTATGACAATACTGTATTTATTTTCCTTTTTTGTTATTTTGCCGAATAACCCCGTTTATAACCGGAATTTTGCAAAATAACTAAGATTTTAGGAAATATGCATATATTTACTGGATTTTTTTTCACCGATTATGCATATTAACTGAAGTATCCGTTATTATGTAAATTTACTTAGAATTATGCATAACAACGGATTTCCCATATTTACGAAATATTGAAACAGACAATATAAAGCGTAGGATGAAAATTCCCAAGATTAACAGAAAAGGGAAACAAAACGGCCATTGATCGGAGGTAGTCGGACGAACAGGAGCTTTCCGAAGTGAATGGTGTAAATTCTTAAACTGATGACAAAAATCGGATAAGAGGACCAGCCTCGCATGGAAAAAGAAAATATCCCAGGTATGCAGAAAATATTTTGGAAACAATAAAGAAAACAATTTTTTTCGGACAAATATTTTTCCTTTCAGAGTCAGTGTCCCGAGATATAAAAGGAAAATATTTGCAAGGGAATCTTTTCCATCTTTCTTTGGCAGTCTACATAATGTCCTCTTCAAAAATGAATGCCGGGAAACCACTCAACCGATGGACTCAAAAGACCCACGACACTCAAGCTCACTCGGACATAGGCATTTGCATAAAGGGGAGTGAGTGTGCACATTCCTTGTGTGTGTGTATATATATATATATATATATATATACACACATTTATATTTACACATATATACTGTAATATATATATATATATATATATATATATATATATATATATATATATATATATATATATATATATATATATATATATAAAGTACACAAGCACCACACCGACACACACATACACACACACATATATATATATATGTGTGTGTGTGTGTGTGTGTGTGTATGTGTTTGCTTGTCTGTGTGTAGAGATACCTTGACGTGCTAAAAGAGTTTGTGTATTGTCATGATCAACAAAGCTGTAATAGTCAAGGCCACCCATATTATGTTGGTTTGCTGTGACATGACCAAAACATGTCAGAGGTCTTTGTCCAGCATTGAACTAGTGACCGCTTCATTAGTTGATGATGACGTCGCCGTGTGTGTGTGTGTGTGTGTGTGTGTGTGTATGTGTGTTTGCATTTGAGCGTAAATAATTATGGCCAAAATGGTTTGTAATTGTGTGTCAAGCTTTAATGAAAAATTCATATTTGCTCTGGTCTTGAAATTGACTTTAAATATGTACGCGTTACAGAAGAAATTTATATAACGTATATTTTTCATCAAAATTTCTACCCAATGAATATGCTGACTCAATAACCATTTACATGGGGCAAAATATTTTCTGGATTCGAGTATCATAGTCAGGGAGCCAAAGACCATTTTTGGACGAAACCTAACATAGTGTGTTGTAAAAGTTCTAGGGTATTTTAGGAAAGGGGAGATCTTCAGGAACATCATCCAGGTGCACAGCCTTGCAAACGAGCTGCTGGATTCCAACAGTATGCATTTGAAATAGAGTCCCTAAAATGTGCGAATTTGCGAAAATGTGCATTTTCAGTTTATACGAGTATGTTGTCGCCATATCATTGTTTGTCATATGTTAATCAAGTTAGTTAGTTACTTTGCATTTTCTTCAATGTGAAGTTTGTTTTCATTATTACTATAACTTTATTCATAATTAATTATTATAATTCTGGTATTTCTCTTTTCAAGGTGTCATGGCGGAGAGTCAGTCCAACCGGGAGCCAGGAGGAACATCAAGTCTTCCGAAACAAAAGCGCCAGAAATGTGAGAAGATGGATAACAACAAATGCATCCTCCGTCAGTTGTCCAACAATAAGCCTTTGTATCGTGTCCAATAATTGTCCTGTGATACTAAATCATGCATGCAACGCGAGACAGGATAAGGTCGCCAAGCGCCTATTGCCTATTATTGGTGATGAATCGTGGCTTGAGAGAGACACACCAAAATGGCATGAAAAATCCAAGAACTGGTACAACAATGAGAAAAACTACACACTTGCTGAGAGGATACAGTTGTCGTTGGATAGCTCCTACAGTTTGAAAACAGAATCATTAATGGAGACCAATGAATGTGTTGCATTATTCACCAGAAATCGCACAGAATCATTCAAGGTCAAAACTACATGCAAGATAAGCGAAAATAAATGGTATCGTAGCAAGGAACCACAAACAAAAGTATCAACAACTAAAGTAAAAAATTAATACTTGACAAGGCCACGAAGCTCGACAGACAAGACATCTATCTCTTCACAATTAGTTGGGCTTGGACAAGATATGATAGCCAATGACCTCTGCTACCATATACCATGCATGAACAATTTCAAAGCTCAACGTGAGATGGAAAAGAACATTGTCATCCCTCAACATTCATGATTTAGCATTCAAAGTGCTCTGGTCAAACTGGAGGTCATGTTATTAAAAATCCACGAGGGGTTCCTTATCAAGACTTAAAAGATGAGTACTGGCAACAACTTAGTCACAAAGGAGTGCAAATAGCAGATTACTATCGACCAACAACCCTCAATTCCAAGCTTCATGCACATTTTGAATCAAGGGTGTCCATTTTAGAACAGTCCTATGGAGCGGGGTTTATCCGCGCTTCTAATTTTTATCTTAATAACTGGGGGAAAACCAGTGCAACTTACTTGAAACAAAAAGAGTCTGACCCAAGCAGCCACAATACTAAGAGAAGACGCCAAATTATGTAAAATGAAAGAACATCTGACATTTCAACGCAAGTTTC
>NC_090732.1:144744722-144752222 GCF_036898095.1 Palaemon carinicauda | reverse complement strand
GATTGTTCACCGAAATTCTTCAAAGACTTTCTCAAAAAGCCAATCTTTTGTGCCATTGAAGAGGACAGAGACTTAATGTGTTTCTCAAAAGTAAATTTGCTGTCGAGAATCATACATAAAATTTTAAAAGAATCATACAAAGTTAAAGAAACATTACCAATGCCGAGATCAGGATGTTGAGGAGAAACTTTCCTTGACCTACTTAAAATCATACTTTGAGCTTTGTTAGGTTTCAACTTCATACCCCATAATTTGCATCATGCACTAATTTTGGCTAGATCTCTGTTAAAGGATTCAGCAACCTAACATCTACATTCAGGATATGGAATTGATGTAAAGAGTACCATCAAGTGCATATGCAACAAGCTTGTTTTCTAGGTCAAACCACATGTCATGTGTATATAAGAAGAAAAGTAATGGGCCAAGAACACTACCCTGTGGAACACCAGATATCACATTCCAATACTCACTATGGTGACCATCAACAACAACTCTGAAATCTATTACTTAAAAATTTCAAAAATAATACTCAGAAACGACTCACCCACTCCCAACTGTTTGAGTTTGAAAACAAGGGCCTCATGATTAACAAGGTCAAAGGCCGCACTAAAATCAAGGGCAATTATACGAACTTCCTGACATTGATAACCATAAACATATCAATAGGCATATAAATGTATTCATGCATGCACAATGACAGTATAACATGCGTAGACTTATAACATACCTTTAAATACGCCGAGTTCTGTGCACACACACACGCATATATATATATATATATATACACATATATATACACATATATATAGTGCGTGTTTATTGTGGGAGAATTGCGTATGTTTGTGTTTGTGTGGGGTATACGAAACGACTGGAGCTGTAAAAGATTTCTTCATAAAGAATTCATCCTTGTAAAGTAATTCCGGGATGCACGTCGATTGATTGAAAGTTTTCTGGCATCCTGACATCTAAGGTCATTGACGCCGATAGCATTTATTATATATGAAAAATTAAAACCATAAAAGTTAAGAAGTCATTATCATAGTTAAATAGTTTTCAGAAGACCTGCTTCTGAAATAAATCTAAAAATGCCGCTCGCATAGTAGGACACATCATGTCCAAGAATCTTGGCAAGGATGAACCTGCCATCCTCACCTATAGCCTCAAACAGATATCCATTTCTTAAGTTATTATGATAAGGGCATTCGGTCAATAAATGCCTCACTGCTAAAGGTACTAAACAGCCCTCGCAATATGGTTGGTGTTGACCCTTCAGCAGAAACTCGTGTGTCAAACGTGTGTGACCAATACGAAGACGACAAAGAGTCGTCTCCCATTTTCGGGGTATCATGTCATACCTCCAAGGTGATATGATATTTGTTGTTTCCCTCATATTATTGCCATATAGACTATCCTAGTGCTGTTGCCATTTATTACAAACCAATTTCCTGATGTAAGTTACGAAATCATTACAGGGAATGGGATACCTCTTTGGTAGCAACTCGGATGCCGCATTCTTCGCCAGTAAATCTGCCATCTCATTCCCATACACACCTACATGTGCTGGAACTCAACAAAATCGAACTGTTATACCTCTCCGCCGAATAATAAAAAGCCATTCTAAAATCTTTAAAACTAGAGGGCTACTAGAATTAAAAACTTCTAAAGCTTGAACATTCCTTACATCACTAAAAATTGTAAAATTACCCTCCTTTTCTAAAGCTATTTTCTCAATAGCAATGAGTATGCCATACAGTTCGGCAGTAAATATGGAAGCTGTTAGAGGAAGTTCACCTCTACAATTAAAATCATTACTATGTACTCCAAATCCAACGCCAGCATCAGATTTGGAGCCATCAGTATATACAAAAGTCGATCCCCTATGTTCTGCAACATGTTCCATAAAAAGAGACCTGGATTCTAGGTCAGTCATATTCTTCTCAACTCCAATAAAGTATTTACAAAAAGATATGTCAGGTAATGTCCATGGAGGCATTGATGATACCTTGAATGGAAGCACCTTAATTCTAATTATATCCAGATTGTTTAATAATTCTTTCACCCGAAACCCAAAACGTTGAGGAGATTTTGGGTGCAACTCAAAGTATGTTGAGTGCCTTACAAGGCTTGCAGTCTGAAAGGCTAAAGAATTAGCAAGTCTTTGCAATCTAAACCAATACCGAATAACAAAAGAACATTCAGTAAAGGTCTAGAGGCAACTCCCAGCATCAACAAGGAGACTTGTGATAGGTGAGGTTCTAAATGCTCCTGTGGACAATCTAATACCAGCATGATGTATAGAATCTAATATTTTTAACCAGCTTGGGGTGGCTGAGGAATATATTTCGCATCCATAACTAATTTTGGAAAAAATCAAGGCCTTGTATAATTTTAAAACAGTATTGCGGTCTGGCCCCCATGATGTATGGGACAATACTTTTAAAAGATTCAGAGCCTCAAGACATTTAGCTTTTAATGCTTTTAAGTGAGAAACCCATGTAAGCTAACAATCAAATATCAACCCTAAAAATTTAGCTTCACTTGCACATGGGATCCGTTGACCTTTGATGTATATATCCGGGTCTGGATGTACACCCCAGATATGACAGATGTGGACAATTGTAGTTTTACTTGTCGAGAACTTAAATCCATTCATATCGTCTCACTGGATAATTTTATCAATACAGAGTTGTATTTTTCTCTCAATCAATGCCATTCTAGCTCCAGCAAATGATATGGAGAGGTCATCCACAAATAATGTTGCGAGAACATCCCGGGAAATGACTGAGGATATCCCATTAATTGCTAGTGCAAAAAGGTTACACTCATCACACTACCCTGAGTAACTCCTTCCTGGCATTTACTCTCTGATAGAGTTTCCCCAACTCTCACTTGGAAAACTATGTGAAAGAAATGAATGAATAAATAATGGTAGCTCTCCTCTTAATCCAACTCATGGATTCTTCTAAGTATACCATATTTCCATGTGGTATCATATGCCTTTTCAAGATAAAAATAAGACTGTTTGGAAGCAAAGGCTTCACAAATGGAGGACTCAAGTCGTAACAGCACATCGGTCATTGCGTGCATTTTTCTGAATCTACATTGAATGGGTGATAAAATACCCTTCTTTTCAAGGTACCACATCGGTCTTACATTTAACCATCTTCTCCATGATTTTGCACAAACAAGATGTCAATGCAATTGGCCTATAATTTGCTGCTAAAAACTTGTCCTTACCGGGTTTTAAAAAGGCTAAAATAATGGCTAGTTCCCAAACACTTGGATAACTATGATCATGCCATATTCTATTAAAAATGCTTAAAATAAATAACTTTGTAGTAAAAGATACGTGTTTATTCATTGCATATGGAATTCCATCGGGTCCAGGGGCTGTATCGTTACATGTAGCAAGAGCAGAATCAAATTCTGGAGAATTGTATGACTCTTGCTTTCTTGTTGCGAAGTTTAAAACTTTCTTTTCTTCAATGCTCCTATACAGGTGACCAGGAGCTGCTTCACGCTTGCACGATTCATTTGATAAATGGTCAGCCAGGGCATTGCTATCTTCAGTTGCTTCAGTCAGATGCTGGCCATTTACCTTTAACTCTGGTGGTGGGTTTGGGGTGAATTTGCCTGCTATCTTTTTTACTTTCCTCCAAACAGATGATGTGGTTGTTCTACTGTTAATGGAGGAAACAAATGACATCCAAGACTGGCACCTAGCTTCTTTCATGGCATGACGAAACTGTGCTCTACATTTCTTGTATATGACTAAATTCTCTTCAGTACGGTGCATGCGCAATTGAGTTAAAGACTTTCTTGTGGCTCTGTGCAGAGAAGTTAGTTCTGATGACCACCAGGGGACTGGTCGTCGTCTGAATATCCCTGTTGTTTTGGGAATGAAATTGACTCCTCCTGAGTGAAGAGTTCTATTAAGTAAGTCTATGGCATCATCAACACTTTCAAACTGTTCTGCATTTCCTTCAATTTCACTCAACTACCAAAATCTATCCCAGTCTGCCTTATCAAGATTCCATCGAGGCAATCTCTGTAAAGTTGGACCATTGTTGGTGTTTATAATGATTGGTGCATGATCACTAGTATGCCAATCATCTAATGTTCTCCAAATACAATCGAGAAGACAGTTAGAGCTTGCAACTGATAGGCCAATGCAGGACAAGGTACCTGTCTGAACATGAAAATGTGTGGGCTCTCCTGTATTAAGGAGTCCAACATCTTCATTCTCCAAAATTTATGATATAATATTACCCCTTGCTTTTGCCAAAACATCACCCCATAAAGGATGTCTACTATTAAGATCTCCTAGTAAGAGAAAAGGTTGTGGGAGTTGTTTAATCACCTCTACTATATTATCATATGAGATGTTATCATTTGGAGGCAAGTAAAGAGAATATATTGTGTATTTTCTCCCTATATCAATCTGTACAACCACTGCCTGAAGAGGGGTACAGATAGACAAAGATATTTGGGGAACATCTCGATGAACGTATATAAGACTTCCCCCATAGCTCCCTGCTCGTTGATCATATGGTGTCCTATAGCTAACATACTCTCGAGGACAAAGAGTACTAGCATCGAGCTTGCTTTCTTGTAGACATACGCTTATAGGGGAGTGCTCACGTATGAGGAGCTTAAGTTGCTCATATTTCGCCCTTAAACCCTGGCAAGTCCATTGCAGAATGGAGGAAAATAACTATCGTTTATTTTTTGGAAGACACCTTAGATGAAGTCTTCCCGTTGGCAATATTTGATCTAACAATATTTCCCGGTGGTATCTCTAGAGAGGATCTTGATATAGTGGGTTTTGTGTTCCCCTTTTTCTTTGCGTCCTTTTGATCTAATTGTTGAGGAGGATGGTGGACCTCAACTTGAATTTCTGATTGGTTCCATTTACCTTCTAGTTGATCAGAAACATCAGCAGACAAGATATCATATTTATTTGAAGTCGTGACTTTAATGTTTCTTATGGTAGGAGGCGAGAGAGATGGAGGTCTCTCTCTTTTTCGATTCAAAGGTTGTGATCTGTCAGGTTTTTGCATCTTCCCCACTACAGGTTCACCAAGTATATTGGTTTCAAGTGGAACCTCCTTCAGATCAGGCAAGGACACGGCCTGAGAGAGGTTTGTACTATTGTTTAGAATCAAAGTAATTGGCTTTTGAATAACTTTCAGATCTTTAAGTATCTGTTTTGATTTTTCTACAATTTCTGGATATATATTTTCGATGGGACTTTCAACCTCTTTAACTACTTTCATTCGTTTCTTTTATCTTAGAAGTAGAGATATAATTTCCATCTGTGTGGTTTGGCAAGTTTTTCTTCAAAACCATTGAAAAAGGTTGCCCTGGTCTTATCTGCTTTTCAAGAGCTCTTTTACGAGCCTCTTTAAAAGTAACCCTTTCCATGGTCCTAATGGCCTGAATTTCTTTTTCAAAAATAAACTTAACACAGCTTTTAGATGTAGCTGGGTGTGCTTCCCCACAACGTATGAAATTAGGGTTTCTATGCATACTCCATGACTACTTTTTCCACAGTTGCACAAACAGCTGCTTATTATTTAGTTTTTCCTTGCATTTCTTGCTTAAATGGCCATACATTTGGCAATGATAACATCGCAATGGTGAAGGGATATATGGTTTTACCCTCAAAGATAGCCAACCAGCTTTTATAACATTTGGTAATCTGCATTGATCAAATGTTATAATCAAAGTAACAAGAGGAATACGTTGTTCTCCAACTCTCTTTCTCATTCTGACTACTTTTACTTCTCCTTGACTTTTCAGTTCACCCTCAATTTCTTTTTCCTCTATGTCCAGCAACTCTGGAGCATATATCACGCCTCTACTCTGGTTGAAAGTAGGGTGCAAAACACATTTGACACTATGACCAGGCAATATTGCAAGTGTTTTCAATCTTTTGCCTTGTATTGGGGATAGTGCCTCTATCAGGTGACTCCCATTCCCTGGGGAAGAATTATTGGCTGGCCCTCCACATACAGCAACTATTTCCTATTAGCTTTAAAAACATTTACACGTTCATGTCTTGCATTTTCAAATTCCAAAACAAAAAATTTCTCATAATTCACTACTTCAGTGTGACCAGATAATACTTCTACTTTTCTATATTTTTCTGTACTGTCATCATTTCCCACTATCTCTCTCTTCTTCTCTAGCGCTTTCTTATCATTCTTCATGTGACGTGAGTAAGGTTCCAATGTTACGACATTGGAACCCGAGTTGGAGCTGTATGTACTGAGGTGTTTGTATTTTTCAGGTCGTCAACAAACAAGAGGGGTTGGTTTTTTTTTTTTTCTTTAAAGAGCAAGCCGGGTTATCCACCTCTTATCAGAGGATGTCAGTCCTCCTATCCCATGTGGCCCAACACGAGAAGAGGCTTCAGCGGGGACCAGTCCTCTATTAGAGAGGGGCTGCCTCTCTTAAGGTGGGCGTACACTGGTCAGTGGGGGTGGTTAGCCCCTCCCACCGGCGACTCCAATGCCTGGCGTCACCATTACCCGCAAATATGGGCGACTTACAACCGGATCACTGGAGCCCGACTCTTAACAGAATTGGTCTGCACTCAATGGGGTCTGCCAGAGGGGGATGGCGTCTAAATTGGCACAGGTTGAGATGGAATGCCGTCCATCCACACTGTGCCAAATCCAAAGAAGCATCCAAAGCATAATCAAACAAGACAAAGTCGTCAACAATATCGAGCCCAAGAGGAGGAGGACGGTGAGAAAAAAAGAAATAACTAGAAGGAAAAGAGAAAGTGCTGACTGGTTAGTTGGATCAACAGTTGGGCACCGAGGTCAAGTGGGAAAGTAGTTCTCTCTGTTCATTAGAGTCCAGCTGCTAATCCCTAAGCCCCCCATCCTCATCAAGGCATTCAGCATCGGGGGGGGGGGGGGGGGGAGGGGAGGCACGTCGAAGTCATTTGCTATTTCGGTGACATACAAATAGTAAATATGTTATACATAGATAGTAAATGTAAGTGGCTATACCATTGTCCCTCATTAATTAATCAATGTCTGATAAGAAAAGTTACAGATATAGATTTACAGTTAAATATGTAATTTGATAGTAACTGTGTAGCTATGTTGTCAAAAATAAGAGGGCGCAAGAGAGTTCTGTAGAAACATACAATCAGTGGACATTTTGAGGCGCGCGTGTGAAACACGTAGTAGGGGGCTATGACTAGGTCACTGCAAAAGTAGGATTTCGACCAAATTCTCCAAAAACTTTTGATGCATGGTCATTGAAAAATATTAATGTGTAATCCTTCAAATTAGACGTGTCACCATGAAATGTTTTTCATCAAGCTAACCAAGTGAAATTTCAAACTCCATTTCAGCAATTTCTTTAAATATTTTCATTTTATTCTCATTACTCCCTTTTTATCTCGTTTCTCGCAGCCATTTTCATTCTTAAATCCGTAGTGGGATAGAAAGTTTTATAAGATATTTTTAAAATTAGAATTTT
>NC_090732.1:144732222-144739722 GCF_036898095.1 Palaemon carinicauda | reverse complement strand
ATTGTGGTCTCCCTGCAATGATGTGGTTCCGTTATTTTCTGCGATGAAGTTCACGATTCCATTGTGGAAACGGGGTTGATGTCGTTCATGTTTTCAAAGGAGGAGTAGTTTGTATTCATATTGAACAGGGTGACTTAGAAAAAATTATAGTTTATTTATGAAAGATATATTCTAATGTTGTTACTGTTATTAAAATGTTACTTAAATTGTTCAATACTTCTTTTTTAGTTTATTTCATTATTTCCTAACTCACTGGGCTATTTATTCCTGTTGGAGATCATAGGCTTATAGCATCCTGCTTTTCCAACTAGGGTTGTAACTTAGATGATGATGATAATAATAATAATAATAATAATAATAATAATAATAATAATAATAATAATAATAATAATCTTCTTCATCATCATCATCATCATCATCTTCTTCTACGCCCACTGACGCAAAGAGCCTTGGTTTGATTTTGCCAGTCGTCTCTATCTTGAGCTTTTAATTTAATACGTCTCCATTCATCACCTACTTCACGCTTCATAGTTCTCAGCCATGTAGGCCTGGGTCTCCCAACTATTCTAGTGTCTTGTGGAGCCCAGCTAAACGTTTGGTGAACTAGTCTCTCTTGGGAGTGCAATGAGCATGCCCATACCATCTCCATCTACCCCTCACCATGATCTCATTCACATATGGCAGTCTAATAATCTCTTATATTTTCATTATTAATCCTGCCCTGCCATTCAACTCCCAATACTCTTCGGAGGGCTTTTTTTCTCAGATCTACTAAATCTGTTGGAGATTGTTTCATTGTCATAACACGACTCAATGTCCATACAATAACACCGATGGCACTAAACATATATAATCTGATTTTTATATGTAATTTAAGGCGATTTGATTTCCAAATTTTACTTAACCTAGCCATTGTCTGATTTTTTTTTTTTAATCTTTCAATAAACAAATTATAAACATTCTGTGTTAGAGATCAGAGTTCCTAAAATATTTAAATGATTCCACCTCAATAATCCTTTTTCCTTCCAATGATATTTCATCCTCCATCGCATATTCCGTTCTCATCATCTGTCTTTCTTGAGGCTCAACCTCATGTGATATTTCATGCATTCTGGCAAGAAAGCTTTGCAAGTCTTATGGTGTTCTGCTAATTAGGTCACCATCATTAGCATACTCTAGGTCAGCTAATTTCCCGTTACTAATCCAGTCCAATCCTTCTCCACCATCCCCAACTGTTCTATGCATCACAAAATCCATGAGGTAGATAAACAACATAGGTGACAACACATTCCCTTGGAGTATTCCACTCTGTACTGGAAATTTATTTGATAGCACCCCACTAACATTAACTTTGCACTTGCTATGCTCATGAACAAACAATCAAATCTATATAATTGAGAGGAACTCCATAATAACGCAGAACTACACAAAATTTGCTGGTGTACACTATCAAAGGCTTTTTTATAGTACACAAATGCCATCAAAAGTGGATTTCTATATTCTACACATTGCTGCACCACATGTCTTAAAATAAAAATTTGGTCAGTACAGCTACCTTTTCTAAATCTTGCTTGTTCATCTTTCAGTCTTTCATCAATCTTTCTCTCGAGTCTCTTTAATATGAGCATACTATATATTTTCATGACAACTGACGTTTGTGTGATGCTTCTGCAAATATTGCAATCAGTCAAATATAATATATATATATATATATATATATACACATATATATTATACTGTATATATATATATATATATATATATATTTATATACCGCATGCGTAAACGAAGCGTGTATTATATTATTTTCATCAGATGCACAAGGTAAACAACAATTTCTGTTAAGGGACTAACTCGGTATAACATTGTGATAAATCATATAAAAGACTGAAATTCCAAAGTTTTATCAAATACAAATATAAAATTTGCAGCTTCACCTAAAATCCAATTTTTTTAATGCTAGGTAAGTTAGCTATCATGTACGAAAGTTATTGCTGTCATTTTTCTCATTTTATTAAATGCATTAAAATTGTTATAAATTATTTTTATTGGCAATTAATCTCCTAACTTTAGTCTACACGCATAGACTAAAATATATGAATCATCTGTTCGAAGTTTTACTTCCAACTAATCAAAATAAACCCAAAGTGTTGAAACAAGATTTTCGGAAAGGGGTTTTGTGCCACGAAAGCTTAGAGACATCAGAATTCTGAACGCATTAAAAAAGCTGCCGAATTTACGATAACATTTTTTTGGTTTCTCGAGACCATTTCAACATAGCAACGTGGGAGCCATTCCGTCTCTGTGACACCTCAATTTGCTGATGATCTTTGCAAATTACGTAGTCCCATTCTGCAATAACAGGAGTCTGCTTACCAGTTACTATCCTTTTAAATCTAACTCAATATGAAAAAAATATACATGTCCCTTGCATAATGTTTTCTTTCCATTTTCATTTTATTGAAAAAGGTTTAATGCAAAACCAGACATTTTCTCTCTTTCTATTCATAAGAAACTCACTTTCTGCATCAACTCATCCATCCCTTTACGATTATCCCTGGTCAAGCTACAGCCCTAATTGGAAAAAAAACAAAAAAAAAAACAGGATTTTGCAAACCTAAGGCTCCGATAGGAAAGCAGCCTAGTGAGGAAAGAAAGAGAAATGGCGAATAAAATATATATGAGAAATAACAGATATAGAATATTTCAAGATCAGTAACAATGTCCAAATAGATTAGTCATATACAAACATGAAACAAGACTTGTGTCTACATATTCAACATAGAAATATTAGCAAAAAGTTTAACCTCTAAAGTTCCACAGATTTTACTACCATATTAGGAAGATTATTGAGCAATCTGGTCACAGCTGGAATAAAACTTCTGGAATACAGTTAAGTATCAACCCTTGTAAGAGAGATGGCAAAACTGTTTGAGCTGACTACATAACTTGCACTAAGTACAAGGATAGCACAATCTGGGAAGATCTAAATACAAAGGATGTTAAGAATTATGAAAAATCTTATGCAACAAGAAAAAGAATGAATTGAACGACGGTGCCAGAGATGAATAGCCGTATCAGGATTAATGAATTTAATAAAATGCAAGTTTTTACCATAGAATTATGATGAGAGTAGGCAACTGCAAAACCAAACAGGAGACCAACACTTAAAACATGGTAGTATGAAAAAAATGAAAAAATGTCCACGGTACAATTCCATCACCTAAAATATGAAGAGACCTCAACATCCCAGTTCTTGTGCAATTAAAGAATAAACAAACCGTATGTCTCAAAACCACATTTGCAGTAACACCTACTGTACATATGCTTATATTTGGCATTGGATGACATGAAGAATTCACCTTTCAAATACTAACGTACATATTTTAAAAGGATTATATATATACACATACACACATACATATATATATATACACAAATATATATATATATATATATATATATGAGAGAGAGAGAGAGAGAGAGAGAGAGAGAGAGAGAGTGCATACCTTGTCAAAAGATTCATCAAATTACATCACTGACCCAAAGACAAGAATCATCAGCTCTCTTTCCCTGACAACTTCCTCGATCTCACGACTCTTCGTCCACTGAGCGAAAGGAAGGATATTATGATCCGTCCCTTTCATAACTTGATTATGCCGCTAAACTTTTCCATTATTTCCTCAAAGACTCAACAATCCAACTTTCCTTATCTTAATAAACAAAAATATTTCAGAATTTATGCGGAAACCATCGTCAATTCACGCCCACATAAAAATGTCTAATCATAAAGGTTAATTAATTATAAAATCTTAAATTTTTTCATCTTAATGGATTCGTTTCAGGGCCTCATGAAATCGATATCTCTATGGGTCTATTAGATTGTCTTTTATTTTTAACTGGTATAAGATTAAGATTACTGATTAAAATAGTATGAAACACAAGAAATAGAATAAGATAAGAATTTATTTTTTGTATAGTTACAGAATTCATGCTAGAATAAACCCAATACAGGTACAGAATTATTGGTCAAAAGATTTTTACAATACATTCCTAACACATTCGAAACATCATATTCTTGAAAAAAAAAATTGACGACTCAAGAGAAGTTAAAGATAATTTCTATTCAAATGTAAATTTGGTTTCATTTCGAAAAGAAAAGTTATTCCAAATATATCAGAATTATTTGGTAATTCAGTTTTCGCATTATTTCAGGCAGTACCGTTGAACATGAAATTCTTTTTTGAAGACAGACCCACTTCAAAACGAGGATCTGTCTATCAAGCCATCGTCACGTTGGCTTATCACCTCTCCTGGTGCTGCAGCAAAAGTTACAAACAATGGATGTTTCGAGCAGTTTGCTAAGAAGTCGAACAGAGGTTGAATACGAATCGTTGTGTGAGCTATGTTGAAATAATGACAACATGTAGGTACCCGTAATCAAATTATCGTAGTAAAAAAAAACAAATAGATACAATGAATAAATTACCTAGCATTGTACATTACAATAAACAATATTGTATAGTCATCTTATATCAATTGTTCCGAGAAATAATTGGGAGATAAAAACATTCCAGTGTTAATTATTGTGTTTAAAAGGATTTATCTTCGCCTTCATTAGGAAGATGCATTACTCCTCCTCTTCCTCTTCCTCCTCCTTCTCCTCCTCCTCCTCACAATAACCCATTAAGAGAAACGACGACGGATCCAAAACTTTGTGATGAAACGAGACCCAAAAGCAACACTTTGTTTTACCTTTGCAAGTTGTTTGCTATCGCTTGGGGCACAAAGCATTTGGCGCTAAGTTACACCTGAGAAAACAACTTGTGTTCTCTTTTCCTTTGGCCAAATTATTTTTGTTTCTTTCTTTTAACTGAACTTTGTAAGGCTTTCTAACTTTGGACATTGAATTAGGGAAGTTAAAGCATTAGAATTTGGTGGGGCTTTCTTATGGACTGAAGTGAATTTGCAAGAGGTTAATGTCGCAATACTTACAAAGATTTTGCTTGGAAGAAATAAAAATATTTCTAATCAGATTAACCGACTTTATTCTTAGTTTTGCCTTTTACAAATAAAGCCAATAAGGACTTGAGAACTTTTGTTCATTAAATGCTGCAAGAGCAGAAATACGAAAACCATCTCATACTAAAGAAGTTTATTATTAACAAAGAGCAAAACTTTTAACCCGATGTTGTATATTATACAAAGCACAACGAATAACTAACATGTCCCGACAATTTTCATTTGATATGAACTTTTGTTTCAATTCGTCCTTCCAAGCATCCTATTTATTTTTTATCTTTCCTATTATCTGCCTATTGCTTTTTCATGCTCCCCTTCACCAACTGTTTCCTTTCCCTGAAATAGCGCCTACCGAATCGGTATTCTTTTAAACAGCAATATAATAAGAAAATGATCACTTTATGAAGTTGAAGATACAAATATCACTGCACTCTACTATAAAGAAATACACTTACAGTATATTTGAAGTCTCTTTCATTTCCAGATCAGACATTAGAGAATGTACGATAGGACTTTTGCAATGATGACCTCTAAAAGTGTAAAGATTTTGTTCAGCTTTACTTTAACCAACTAGAGGGGCACTCAGTGGAGTGCAGACCTCCGCTGTGGCATCTTATTTCTCTACCTTTTGCTCGATCCTTGACCTTAACATGTATTAATTGGCATGGCTTTTCATACACACGACCATGAACAAAGTTTGAAGTCTCTGTGACAACAATGTTCAAACTTATTGCTGATTACGTGAATTGGACATTTTGCTTAACCGTGACCTTGACTTTTGACCTTGACCCTCCATAAATAATAATTTCCAGCATAACATTTAATCTCAGCAAGTTTCATTACTCTACGATTAAAATTGTGGCCGGGAAGATGTTCAATAGCAGACAAATAAACAGGGGGTAAAACATAACCTCCTTCCAACTTCGTTGGCGGAGGTAATTGCATTCTTCCTTTAACATTGTTAATTGATTAATAATACTCTATGACTTGCCTAGGTCTTCTATATCCTTATCTAATGAAAAAATGTTCTATGTCACATTTAAGACCTATATAATATAAATCTCTATATAACTCATCCTCAAAGTCTTCATATACAATCATTCTATGCACTTATTAATTAACATTTCAGAGAAATTTCTAAATACTTTGGTCTACTATTTCTTAACCTGTTTCTCTATAGGCCTTGACATTAATGTTTTAATTTTCCTTAATTCTTCTTGAGTCTTTTACCTTACGTCATTAATTATAGAATAGGTTGTAGTACACAAATGTAAAAGAGAGAGAGAGAGAGAGAGAGAGAGAGAGAGAGAGAGAGAGAGATCTTTTGAGTTTAAAAAGACAAAATTTTAAACCACATGTAAAGAATGTTAGTCAGGTCAATAACATTTTACATTTTAAACAGATTTACTGATGTTGAATGATAACATTTCCATAATTTCTATTTGAGTTAAGAATTCAAACATCCAAAAATTACCTGGTGTGCATTGGAGTGCATATATATATATATATATATATACATATATATACATATACATATACATATATATACATATACATATATATACATATACATATATATAAATATATATATACATATATAATATATATATATATATGTGTGTGTGTGTGTGTGTGTGTGTGTAAATACATATATACATATACTGTATATACATACATATATAAATATGTATATATTATATATATATATATATATATAAATGTGTATATATATGTATATATGTATATACATATTTATATGTCTGTGCTATATATACATATATATGTATATGAAAAATACTTTTGATATTTCTAAAATATCCTCATCTCCAGAACAAACTAAAGTTGCTGAATAAGGAACTCGAAACCTGGTTAAATGTAATGCGTTTCCGAAGGAGAATCAGTCATCTTTTCAATGACTTTTGCTTCGAGATGGTCAGCCATATTCGGAAGTGAAGTTTTTCTTCTCTCTCCTGTCATTATCTTAGTTTATTGAATTGTCTCAAAATTATATTGATAAGATCGTGTCATTCAAGCTGCATAGGGTACCTATGAACACTTGATGACCAATACTGATATCATAAGTCTCTCTTCTTTACACAATTTATCTAGACATCTGATCATTCCAGACTTTTCTTGGATGAAATAAATCTTTTCAATCCTGTGGTGTATTCTGACTTTTAAACGGCCGTACTTTAGTAACCTTTTATCTCTGAGTGTCTTTAAAAAACTAATTTTATATAATTGGTGTTTGATCGATTAATTCTGGAAAAGTTATATTTACTTGTTTTTCTTCAGTCATCAACTTATAACTCACCATAATTTGAGGAAATATTATTCCTACAAGCTTTGGAATATTGTTCAACTAATATTCGAAACTATTTTTCATATGAGCTATCGCGTGAGTCGTTCTTTCCAGAAAGTATAGAAAGAAAATATTCTAAAAGTCAACCTAGTTACTTGATTCTGATGGCTAATAAC
>NC_090732.1:144709722-144727222 GCF_036898095.1 Palaemon carinicauda | reverse complement strand
TGACGAATACGATTAGTTATTACAGCTGTCATGATATTGTAACAAGCCCAGGGTGTCGTTGAATCAAGACCTACGTAGAAACATTTTTGGTCATGATGAAAACAAGAAGCTAAGGACTTTAATAAGTGTCGCAAAGCCCCAATAAATCTTAATCTCTCCTATATAATAAAGAGAAAATGTCATGTATATATATATATATATATATATACTGTGTGTGTATATAATTATATATATATATATCTATATATATATATATATATATATACTGTATATATATATATATATATATATATATACAAATGACATTTTCTTTTTTCCTGTAACGCTGAGCGGCTTTTGCAAATGCATGAAGACTTTGTCTCTCCCCGTCCCTCGGGTAAGAGAAGACGCGTAGTAATACTACCCTGGTGAGAGGGGCTGCACCGAGAGGAACACTCGGAAAAACAATCTTTCAAAATTTGCCGAAATTGCCGTGTTAAAATTAGAAAAGGGAGAAGAGGGTGGGTATGGTTGAATTTGTGTGTATCCATTGTATATACTTAACCATCATATCTGACCGGTCGCGTACATTAACACGGAAAAAAAAAGTTTATACAAAAAATTTTGTATATGGGGAACCATGAATGAATATTATTTGATAATAACGAACTTTCAGATAAAGAATAAAGGGATTCCTATGTTAGCAATCTGTGATATGTTTTAGTCATCAATTACTTTATTACAATAATACGAATGAATGTTTATAAGGAAACCAAAACAAAGGTTATCATCTTATCCAATTCCTTCATAAAAACTCAGAATCCTTAAAAATTTGAATTGCATCGATATATTGTCTTGGTTTCAAATTTCAAAGGTTTCGTTTCGTTCATAAAGGTTCAAAAGGAAACAGGATATCCTGCTGAAGGGAAGATGACTGGTTATTCAAAGAGCAATATTGCAATAATAATTCTATTTCTGGATGAAAGAGGAAGATTTATATTGTGTGTGTGAGAGAGAGAGAGAGAGAGAGAGAGAGAGAGAGAGAGGGAGAATTTACATCAATATTTCAAAGTTAGATGAACGGTTGAGCTATGGTCATTTCCTGAATGAAAATCCTGGCACAAACAAAAGCTATTCTCATTTCCATCATTTCGACTTCGTCTAACACTGATTGTTCTTTGTCTACTATTTGTAAAACAGTGAATATATTTTCTAGATATAATAATTTTATGAATGTTATTTGCTAAGAATAAAAAACAATCATACAAAAATGAATCAAGGATTCCTTTAGAAATTATAATTCACAGCCATTTTACTTCTATTTTGTCTTCATTCCTTTCGTATCTCTCGATGCCATTACAACTCTTAACTTAGCCATCTTGTTAGTCACCATCAATTCTATGAAAGCCCAACTACAACCCTAATTATAGAAGCAAAATGGTACACTTCAAAAAGAACCGATAGGAAAAACATCCGAGTGTTGGAAAAAACAAGCAAACAATAAACAGTGAAAGAGAAATCTAAACAACTAAACACATTAATATAATCAAAATAACGTAAATTAAGAAACAAAACCTTTGTTGCTGTTTTTTCTTCCTTTTTGACAACGTTATAGTCATCGTCTCATGTTATGTTTTCTTCTTTTTCATTCTTTAGCCTCGCAAAACTTTATTAAATAATCCATGAATTTAAACCAGCTACTTTGCCTTCATCCAAGAAACTCTTCCATTCTCGCATTGGAATAACAATGATTTTAACTTTTTATTTTCCTCCTATGGCCGTTAACAATTTTGGGAACCCTCATGTTGCTCCAAAGGTACCCTAATGAATATGCTAATGAGATAGTTGGAAAAGATAATTCCCCCGAATGAGCTCTGAAATGAGAATCCCTTTGCTTCAGAGGTAGACCTTTTATTGCCCTTAACGCTTTATTTCTTTTTTTCTTTCTCTCTCTTTAGCCCGACCTCTAGGCTAGAAATTTCATTATACGCTTGACGACTTTTTATGTAAAAAAAAAATGGCCTTTGTAATTATTTCGAATGTTTTTCGCACATTAGCCTGTTATGTCTTCATAAAAATTGATTCTCATACTCGATGTGTTTCTCTCTCACTTATACAACCCACATAAGCCGTTACTGTCCTCTCTCTCTTTTACTGCCTTGCTATTTTACGGTTCTTTAGTATTGCCCTCTATCTGGCTACATGCATACATACACACACACAAACACACACACATACACATACACATACACACACACACACATATATATATATATATATATTATGAGTGACCCAGATGAATTCAGTTTGCTGATCATGGCGATACACATACCCATTCACCACTTTAAGGTACACCCACTCATTAAGGGATATATACATATATATATATATATATATATATACATATATATATTATGAGTGACCCAGATGAATTCAGCTTTGCTGATCATGGCGATACACATACCCATTCACCACTTTAAGGTACACCCACTCATTAAGGGATATATACATATATATATATATATATATATATGTATATATATATATACATATATATGTATATATATATATATATATGTATGTATATATATATATATATTTATATATATGTATATATATATATATATATTTATATATATGTATATATATATATATATATATATTTATAAATGTGTGTATGTGCATGTGTTTATATATATATATATATATATATTTATATATATATATATATATATATATATAAATCAATAAAACTTTAATGAAGAAACAGCCCACTCAATAAACCTAACAAACCACCTTTAACGTATAAAACAAAATACTTGGATAGTTTTCCAACAAGGTTTTCTCGTTTGGAAGAGCTTTAGATACCGCCTCTCATCTCTCCTCTCTCTCTCTCTCTCCTCTCTCTCTCTCTCTCTCTCTCTCTTTAGTAAGAGGTATGCAGCCCTAATTTCAGGTGAAGATACAGATACCGTAACTGGAGACTCTCTACAACTGGAGATTGGTCAATTATAAGAACCAGTGTCGGTTTGACATAAACAATATATAAAACACGTAGGTACAGAATGCTCTATCCTAACCATGTTGCTGATGATGATCGTGATCTTTGTCTCTTTTCACTGGAGAGAAACCTACAAAAGGGTGGAGAAATGTAGACTGATCCCATTGCAAAAAGAAATTACAGAAAAAATATATATAATCAGCGCGTTTTCTAAGATTTAAATAAATTGCCTGTGTAACGACAATGTTTCTTCATAGCGATAGACATTCTAAAATGCGTCATTTGAGGATGTTAAAGACATGTCGATATTGCAGTTTTCTGTGTATGTGATTTTGAAACTTTAGGATCCTATGGTGAATTCGAAAGTCACTTAGTAGAAATTCCTGTCAAATGACCATTTCCTAGATGGTTCAATTGTATAATCGAAAGCACGCAATATAAGGAGCCGCTAATAGTGTGTATTACTTAATCTAAAAAGAAAACAAAAATAGTTTATATTATCTATCATGATGAAAAATATTTGTGGCTTTGGATAACAGAAATGAATACCTGCATAATTTCAATGCAGCTTAAGAATGACGCAATAATAGAAATATTTAATTAAAAGTAAGAGATTTTTCTGGATATGATATGAAGGAGAGAGAGAGAAGAGAGAGAGAGAGAAGAGAGAGAGAGAGAGAGAGAGAGTTCAATGCCCCTTTTCTAATTTATTTCAGTATTCTTTGTCATGTGTACCCTATTCTTTCCCACTCATCTTCTCAGCAGGTTTTCTAATGATATTCACACAAGAAAACTTCATAATCCAAATCAAGCAACGAAGTTGATCCCGAAAATCTGAAGTTCATCTTTCCCTTTCCCCTTAAATTATAATCTCTACGAAACAGTGTTATGTATCTCATTTCTTGTAACGCCTCAGGATTACTGCAACATACTGAATTGAGATCGCATCTTACCTCTGGATCAACAAGATCCGTAGAGGTTGTATTAAATGCAAATGGCGAAATGTTTTGAAATTTCACAAAAATGAGATGAACGCATAAAGTATTTCATCAAGGCATACACACCGGACTCAGCCCGGAAATTATGCATCTGCCTTCAAATCAAGTGCCAAGCAAGTTTCCTACCTGAAGCAAAATTAAAGCTGATGAAGAAATGAGAAAGTGAGGTTTATTTAATAGAAATCTTATATTTGATAAATAAGTAGAGTAACTGACTGTTTCAAATGTCTTAGGGGAGAGGATTTTGTTTCCAAAACTTGACTGTTTGATAGTAGCTACAATATTTGTTTCAATTCCAAATAATCTCCCTTTCTCGCCTTTTATAGATTACAAAAGTTAATTTTAATCCTACCATAAAAAGTAAGGGGGTTGATTTATTTGTATTATTTGTGATAACTTCGCAATCACAAATTTTGTTGACGAAAGGAGTATGAACGTTGTAGGTTTTTGCAAAAGTAAGAACTCTCATTAAATCCCAAAGACATGAAGTAAATAGGTGAAGACTTTCCATTTCCCCGTACCCTTGGTCTCTACTCTGAATAAGTAACGGTTCTCAGCAATATAAGTTGGGCTTCGTCCACAACACATTTTAAAGCTCTCCCCAAGCGAGACTATTAACAGATAATTCGCTTAAAAGAAATTCCTCTCTCTGCTGCTGAAAACTTCGCACTTAATTCCCCCCCCTCCCCCCACTCGTTTTGGGTCATCAAAGGTCACGCCTCAACAGCTGCCCTTCCTTGCCAATTTCCTAGTAAACTAAGTTATTATTGCGTTCGTATGGTTCGCATAATCTCTTCTCAAACATCTGACCCTTTTCCGATGCGAAAATTTTTATCTGCTCTATCAAAAGTTCAACGTGCTTCGTCCTCTCTCTCTCTCTCTCTCTCTCTCTCTCTCTCTCTCTCTCTCTCTCTCAGAGAGTTGTATTTGTGTGCCGGTGAGTGAACACTGGTGCGTCCCTAAAATTATCCTGATTTAACGTGGATAACAAAAGGCTATCGAATGAAATATAGCTACAAGTTTTCGTGAATAGTCGGTGATTAGTTTGAGGGCAGAAAAGTGGGATAAAACGTCGGCATAGGATAGTTATCTTGTGAATTAATAAAAATCTGATCAAGATGGCATTGTATAACACAGGCAACTCGTGAAGAGACATCGCTGGAGTCAGCAAAAGCAAATTCCATGAGTTGGCGAAACAGGAGCTCGACCGTCTGATAACAGAGGCCACTAGTAACTCCGACCAGTGTGACGGAAAAATATTCACAGACATATTGAAACAATATGATCCAATAAAATGGAACAAATCTGCGGAAAACATCAGCAAAATAATTGAAGAAATTCCAAAGAAGATCCAAGTGATAAAGAGACTTATAAAGAAAGTCGACATCAATCAACACATTCCATCAAAGAACAATAACGAGTCCAATATGGTGAATATGCTGATTGATGCATTGGGAAAAAAAATGCCAAAAAGGTGTAATACATGTAAGATATGGTATTCCATTAATAATCCTCAACAACTGATTAGAAAATGTAATGCCTGTCATGTTCCAACACACCCCGCATGTGCTGAAATACAGCAAAAAATAAAAAAATAGAGACACAAAGGTATTCTGCTCAACATGCTTAGTCTGGATAGAAAATATAATTAAGTCGAGACTAAATCTGCAAATAGTTGAAGAAGAAGAAGAAGAAGAAGAAGAAGAAGAAGAAGAAGAAGAAGAAGAAGAAGAAGAAGAAGAAGAAGAAGAAGAAGAAGAAGAAGAAGAAGAGAAAAATGAACAGGATATGTGTAAGGATGCAGAGGAAATCATTGATAAAACTTATGATGCCATCCAACAACATACTTATGAAGAGATAAATTATCAGATGGAAACAAATAATAGACCCAAGAGACTCTATCCCGGACCTACATACTTTTAGGGAAGAGCAAGAACAAGAAAAAAAAGAAAAGAAAGATATAGTCTGTAATAGGCTGAAAAGAAGGAATTGCAGATTTGGCGAAAGATGCTACTACAAGCATCCAAAGATATGCCATAATTATGAAATATATGGTAAATGTGCGTATTTAGACGGATATGGAGACGACTGCAGAGATCTCCATCCAAAAATATGCATCACCCTAAAAGAAGGAAAAGGATGCAGTTTCAACAAAAAATGTCGATATATGCATCCTGCAACTATGAATGAGAGTAAGAAAACTCAGCAAACTGAAAAGAAAAACAAAAATTAAACAAAAAAAGAAACAAAAAAGAAGGCCGCGTATGTACCGCACTATGCACCAAAAAAGGCCTTTCAACCCAAATCTGCACAAATAGAGCCCAACTACAAAGAATGCATCTATAATGCCAGGGGTTGGTGCAGATATGGGGATAATTGCAGGTTTACACACAAAAATAAATATGAAGGCGAAAGAACAAATATAATAGAAAAGTTAGATTTTTTAATGGCAGAATTCCGAGAAATGAAGAAAAGAACTTCATATCAGAACAGGAAGGAAGCATGGGAGAATCCATATTATTAACAATATTAAATAATTGGTATGAAACACAAACCATAATAGTGATGAATGCACAGGGTTTAGTCACGAGTAACTCTAAAAGGAAAATAGAGTTCCTAGAAGAACTAACCCAAATTGAAAAAATAAATATATTAAATATAAGTGAAACATGGTATTCCCAAGAGACTGGTAGTGATGACCAGATAAAGGGTTTCCAAACTTATAGATCAGACAGAAAAAATAGGAATCAAGGGGGAACCGCAATATATGGAAGAGACAAATCAAGGAAAAGTCTGTGAAAAATACAGCAACACAGAATGTGAATTGATTGCGGTAGAATTTGAATTTGAAAAACTAGTGAATATTGTAGTTTACAGACCCCCAAATACTAAGGAGTTTGACATAATAATAGAAAAAAATAGATGATATATGTAGAAACCATAAAGACTGGAATATACTCCTATCCGGAGATTTTAACTTTCCTTTCGTGGATTGGAAAGAACGGATAGAAGAAAGTGGTTGTATGTATGCATATAAAAAAGAGAGTAATAGTAGCGCAGAAGATAAGAGGCAATTTGAAAAGCTTCAAGATATGCTATTAGAACATAATATGCAACAAATAAACCACATTCCAACAAGAAAGGAAAATGTCCTAGATCTAGTATTTGTGAATGAGGTGACTTATGTTAAAGAAATAATAGTGTATAACACGGGAATTTCAGACCACAATGTCATAGAATTGATAGTTCATTCCAAAGCAAGTGATCGCAGAATTAATAAAAGCACAAAACTTTGGGAAGGATATGGAAAATATAATTTTTATAGTAAGAATATACAATGGTCAGAAATAAATGAAGAACTGAATAAAGAATGGAAAAATGTGTTTGTAAGTGATAATATACAGGTAAATACGGACATACTGTACAAAATACTGGAGAAAATTGTTGAAAAAATATGTACCGAAAAAAAAAAACAATAAACAAAAGACGTGCATACCAAGAGACAGAAGGATCTTATTTCAGAAAATTAGAAAGTGGAAGAAAAATCTTGCAAAAGAAAAAAATGTGTGGAAAATGAGGGGAAATAAAATGTAAGATAGAAAATGCAGACCAAAAGATTATACAGTCGAAAGTAAATGAAAAAAAGGACTTAGAAGAAAGGACACTTCAAAATATAAAAAGAAACCCCAAAGTACTTTACTCCTATGCAAAAAAGATGAATAAAGGGAGAATAGAAATAGGCCCTCTAAGAATTGAAGGACGGCTAACGAATGAAAAAAAGGAAATATGCAACATATTAGCAGAAAAATATAAGAGTGAGTTCACGCAAAGAATTGAGAATGAGAATAATGAAACAGAAATGAGAGAAGAAAATGTTGAATATCTAACGGATATAGATATTAATGAAGCAGATACTGTCAAGGCTATAAACGAAATTAAAAATGGATCGGCAGCAGGACCAGATGGAGTTCCAGCGATTTTGTTAAAAAAAAACTGCAAACACTATCGCGAAGTCGCTTGCAATACTGCTAAGACAAAGTGTAGATATGAGCGAGATATATGTTAAACATAAATTAGCTTATATAACCCCTATCTTCAAAAGTGGATCAAGACTAGAGGCAAGCAATTATAGACCTGTTAGTCTAATATCACATATTATGAAAGTGTATGAGAAGGTAATAAAAAAGAAAATAAAGAACCATTTGGTCAAAAATAATTTGTTCAATATGGGTCAACACGGTTTCGTGCCTGGAAAAAGTACACAGACCCAACTGGTAGCACACTATGAAAACATATACAAAAATATGATAAATGAAAAAGACACAGATGTGATCTATCTAGATTTTGCAAAAGCCTTTGACAAGGTAGACCATAACATATTGGAGAAAAAAATGAGAAAGCATAATATTGGGGGAAAGATAGGAAAATGGGTAAAAGAAGTCCTGCAAAACAGAAAACAGATAGTGGTTGCAAATGACGAGAAATCAGATGAAGTCCAGGTAATATCGGGTGTGCCACAAAGTACGGTATTAGCTGCACTGCTGTTTGTTATTATGATCTCAGACAGACTGTGATGTTGAAAACTCAGTAGTGAGAAGTTTCGCCGATGACACAAGAATAAGTAGAGAAATTACTTGTGATGAAGATAGGAACTCACTACAAAGAGATCTAAACAAAATATATGAATGGGCGGAGATAAATAGGATGGTATTTAACTCCGATAAATTCGAATCAATAAATTATGGAAACAAGAGAAGGAATGGTGTATGCATACAAGGGACCTAATAATGAGACAATCACAAACAAGGAAGCAATTAAAGACCTTGGTGTCATGTTAAATAGGAATATGTTATGCAACGACCAAATAGCAACACTGTTGGCTAAATGTAAAGCAAAAATGGGAATGTTATTCAGACACTTTAAAACAAGAAAAGCTGAACACATGGTTATGCTTTACAAAACTTATGTACGTAGTACACTTGAGTACTGCAATGTGATATGGTACCCACACTACCAAAAGGATATTGCGCAAATAGAGAGTGTACAAAGGTCCTATACTGCTAGAATAGAAGAAGTTAAGGACCTTGACTACTGGGAAAGACTGCAATTTTTAAAACTATAGTCTAGAAAAGAGAAGAGAACGCTACATGATAA
The DNA here is from genome assembly GCF_036898095.1 of Palaemon carinicauda. Taxonomy (NCBI): domain Eukaryota; kingdom Metazoa; phylum Arthropoda; class Malacostraca; order Decapoda; family Palaemonidae; genus Palaemon; species Palaemon carinicauda. The sequence continues at coordinate 144,718,090 of NC_090732.1, read as the reverse complement.
TACAAGCATGGAAGCAAATAGAAGGAATTACTGAAAATATCATGGAGCTTAAAATATCAGAAAGAGCAAGCCGAGGTAGATTAAGAGTGCCAAAAAATATTACAGGTAAACTAAAAAAGGCGCACAGGACATTAATCCACTACGCACCAGCATCGATAATGCAGCGACTATTTAATGTGCTGCCAGCTCATCTAAGAAACATATCAGGAGTGAGCGTAGATGTGTTTAAGAATAAGCTCGATAAATACCTAAGATGCATCCCAGACCATCCAAGACTGGAAGATGCAAAATACACCGGAAGATGCATTAGCAACTCTCTGGTGGATATACGAGGTGCCTCACACTGAGGGACCTGGGGGAACCCAAACGAAAAAAAAAAAAAAATAAATAAATAAGGTAAGGCTCTCTCTTTCCTGTGACTTATAAATCACGGAGCTTTTCCATATCAAGGGAAATGTACAGTACTCCAAGGCCTTGTAAAAAAAATCCTCGACACCTTCTCGAAGTTATCGTACTTCAGCGTCCAACGTGAATGAGGCATACGAGTAATTTTGTTGTTTACGACTTCGGAACCATAACCCTGCAGGGAATAGATTGGCTATGGAAGAACACTTTTTGTTTTCCTTTCTGTTGAAATTAGACTTGGTGTTGTTTAAGTAGAAGATTTCGTAACCTTTAATCTGGGGGAATAAAATTGATATACCCACGGGAAATGTTTTGAACATAGAATATTGAAGACCCTAATCAGTTTGTTGATATTACCTGGACACTATGAATAATTTCCTCATTTCTGGAAGTGAGAGGAAAGGATCCAAGACACAAAGGAACTGTTGAGGTGTATGTGGAAATGACGCTACTCTTGATGTGTAACTTTGCTTTTGAAATGTTAACGGACGTACACATTCATCGAATGTCAAATAACATATATCAATGGACGCTTGCGTGAAAGGAAATTAACTGCATATGGATGCACATTCATATACATAAACGTCGCAATGAAATTCTAACGCTGATGCCGTTTTAATCACGAATGAAATAGGAGCGTTCGGTGTGAGGTTAACGTTACTGCCTCAGGAAATAGGAATTACCCAAATATTAATGAAATTCGAATGTAAATCGAACAGCAGTGAATCTTATTGCCTTGCAATTTCCAATTTAGGAGTACACACACACACACACACACACACACATATATATATATATATATATAATATATATATATATATATATATATATACATATATATATATATGTATATATATATATATATATAATATATATATATATGTGTTTGTACCGTTTAAAAATCCAAAACAAAATCTCCCCCGAAAACTGAATTCAATTAGCAACCATTACGATTATCCATTTAATATTTGGCGTCGACACGTGTTTCGAATAAATCTTTTTACGCTTTGGCGGTGAAACTTTAGAATACGCTGAAATGGGTCAAGGAGCTCTGATAAATGAAAATTCTAAGATTCTTTGAAATGGGAAATTTCGAAATAGGTTTTGAAATAAATGATATTTTTCTAAGACTTCTCAGTCTTAAACAACCGATAAGGTTTTCCCTCTTCGACGAAGCTTACGGTTGTTGTCTCTTGGCCAAACCAGGTTAAACTGTCAGGATTACTCGCCCCTTTCATAAAATCTGTTTGTAAATTGCGATATTCTCGAATTAAATTCCCTGAAAGCGGCGCTGCTTTTTATGACAAACTGTGGTCTCGCTGCAATGATGTGGTTCCGTTATTTTCTCCGATGAAGTTCACGATTCCATTGTGGCAACGGGGTTGAAGTCGATCATGTCTTCAAATCTTCTGAGGGCTTTGTTCTCAAATCTACTAAATCTGATGGAGATTGTTTCATTCTCATACCGCGACTCATGTCCATGCAGTAACACCAATCTCACTAAACTAATATGAAGCCTGATTTTTATTTGTAATTTCAGGAGATTTGATTTCCAAATTTTACTTAACCTAACCATTGTCATATTTTCTTTTTTCAATCTTTCATGAAACCTAAATTATAAAGACCCTGTGTTAGAGATCATAGTTCTTAAATATTTACATGATTCCACCTCATCAATCCCTTTTCCTTCCAATGATATTTCATCTTCTATCACATATTCCGTTCTCACCATCTCTGTCCTTCTTGAGTTCAACCTCATGTGATATTTCATGAACTCTGGCAAGCACGCTTTGCAAGTCCTGTGGTGTTCTGCTAATATGGACAGCGTCATTAGCATACTCTAGGTCAGCTAATTACCTGTTACCAATCTAGTCCAATCCTTCACCACCATCGCAAACTGTTATATACATCACAAAATCGAAGAGGCGGATAAACAACATAGGAGACAACACAATCCATTGGAGTACTCCGCTATTCACTGGAAATTCATTTGATAAGACCCCACTAACAATAACTTTGCACTTGCTATGCCTATGAACAGACAATCAAATTTACATACTTAAGAGGAAATCCATAATAACGCAGGACTACACAAAATTTGCTGGTTTACAAAATCAAAGGTTTTAAGTAGTCCAAAAATACCATCAAAAGTGGATTTCTATATTCTACACATTGCTGCACATGTTTCAAGATAAAAATTTTGGTCAGTACAACTACCTTTACTAAATCCTGCTTGTTCATCTTTCAGCTTTTCATCAATTTTTTCTCTCCGGTCTATTTAATATGAGCATACTATATATTTCCATGACAACTGACATAAGTATGGTGCTTATGTAATTATTGCAATTAGTCTTTATATATATATATATATATATATATATTATATATATATATATATATATATATATATATATATATATATATACACATATATATACACACAAACATATATATATATACATATATATACATACATATACATATATATACATATATATGCACATATATACACACACACACACACATATATATATATATATATATGCATATATATACATATATATGCATATATATGCATATATATATACATATATATGCATATATATGCATATATACATATTTTTGCATATATATTCATACATATATACATATATATGATAAATTTTGCACATTTAGATGGTTTTCTTATTCAAATAAGCCATATATTTTTTATACATTAATGTCTCGATTCTCTCAATGACCTCAGGATTCGAGTCCCAGACGAAATCACAAAATGACAAGAGCTTGTGTCCGGCCGGGAGTCGAACCCTGGTCCATCAAACTTGTATAGACAGTGACTTAGCACTTGGCCACGAAGAAAGATTAAAGTTAATGACAATTCTTCTGTAGTTATACCTGTCGAATTCAGTTTTTTTTTGTACTTGGAATTGAAATAAACCCATCTTCACCATCATGGGTAAAATTGGTAGTTTGTGACTTGGAAGTTGATTAATGATAAATTCTGCACATTTAGACGTGTTTTTCATATTCTGATAAGTATTATATTTTTCATACATTAATGTCTGGATTCTCTTAACGACCTCAAGATCACAGCCGCAGGCAAAATCACACAAAGACAAGAGCTTGTGGACAAGTGGTAAGTCACTGTCTATACAAGTTTGCCGGACCAGGGTTTGACTCCGGGCAGGTCACAAGCTCTTGTCTTTGTGTGATTTCGCCTGGGGCTCTGATCCCGAGGTCGTTAAGAGAATCAAGACATTAATGTATAAAAAATATATGGCTTATTTGAATATGAAAAACAAGTTTAAATGTGCAAAATTTCTAATTAAACTGGTATAATGTTAAGATTGCAGATTGAAATAGTACGAAACAAGAAATAGAATAAGATGATACGAATCTATTCGTGTGTATAGTTACGGAATTTATGGTAGAGTAAACCCAATACAGGTACAGAATTATTGGCTGAAAAAAAAAAAAACGTTGATGACTCAACAGAAGTTAAAGACAATTGCAAAGAATAGTGTTCATTACTTTTATTTTTTTTATTCAAATGTTAAATTGGTTTCATTTCGAAAGGAAAAGTTATTCCAATAATATATTATTTGGCAATTTCTGTCGCATTATTTCAGGCATTGGCTTTGAACATGAGATTCGTTTTCAAAGTCAGACCCATTTCGTCTATCAAGCCATCATCATATTGACTTATCACCTCTCCTGGTGCTGCAGCAAAAGTTACAAGCAATGAATGTTTCGAGCAGTTTGCTAAGAAGTCGAACAGAGGGTGAATATGAATCGTTGTGTGAGCTATGTTGAAATAATGACAAAATCTAGGTACCCGTAATCAGATTATCGTAGTAAAAAAAAAAAACACACACACACAGAAACAATGAATAAATTACCCAGTATTGTACAATACAATTAAACAATATTGTATAATCATCTTATTATCAATTGTTCCGAGAAATAATTAGGAGATAAAAACATTCCAGTAATAACTACTGTGTTTAAGAGGATTTATCTCCACCTTCATTAGGTAAATGCATTCCTCCTCCTACTCCTCCTCCTCTTCCTCCCCACAATAGCTCATTGAGAGAAACGACGACGGATCCAAAACTTTGTAATGAAACGAGACCCAAAAGCAACACTTTGTTTTACCTTTGCAAGTTGTTTGCTATCGCTTTGGGGCACAAAGCATTTGGCGCTAAGTTACGCCTGAGAAAACAACTTGTGTTCTCTTTTCCTTTGGCCAAATTATTTTTGTTTCTTTCTTTCAACTGAACTTTGTAAGGCTTTCTAACTTTGGACATTGAATTAGGGAAGTTAAAGCATTAGAGTTTGGTGGCACTTTCTTATGGACTGAAGTGAATCTGCAAGAGGTTAATGTTGCAATACTTACAAAGATTTTGCTTGGAAGAAATAAAAATATTTCTAATCAGATTAACCGACTTTATTCTTAGTTTTGCCTTTTTGAAAATAAAGCCAATGAGAACTTGAGAACTTTTGTTCATTAAATGCTGCAAAAGCAGAAATAGGAAAACCTTCTCATACTAAAGAAGTTCATTATTAACAAAGAGCAAAACTTTTAACCCGATGTTGTATATTATACAAAGCACAACGAATAACTAACATGTTCAGACAATTTTCATTTGATATGAACTTTTGTTTCAATTCGTCCTTCCAAGCATCCTATTTATTTTTCATCTTTCCTATTATCTGCCTATTGCTTTTTCATACTCCCCTTCACCTACTGTTTCCTTTCCCTGAAATAGCGCCTACCGAATCGGTATTCTTTTAAACAGCAATATAATAAGAAAATGATCACTTTATGAAGTTGAAGATACAAATATCACTGCACTCTACTATAAAGAAATACACTTACAGTATATTTGAAGTCTCTTTCATTTCCAGATCAGACATTAGAGACTGTACGATAGGACTTTTGCAATGATGACCTCTAAAAGTGTAAAGATTTTGTTCAGCTTTACTTTAACCAACTAGAGGGGCACTCAGTGGAGTGCAGACCTCCGCTGTGGCATCTTATTTCTCTACCTTTTGCTCGATCCTTGACCTTAACATGTATTAATTGGCATGGCTTTTCATACACACGACCATAAACAAAATTTGAAGTCTCTGTGACAACAATGTTCAAACTTATTGCTGATTACGTGAATTGGACATTTTGCTTGACCGTGACCTTGACTTTTGACCTTGACCCTCCATAAATAATAATTTCCAGCATAATATTTAATCTCAGCAATTTCATTACTCTACGATTAAAATTGTGGCCAGGAAGATGTTCAATAGCAGACAAATAAACAGGGGGTAAAACATAACCTCCTTCCAACTTCGTTGGCGGAGGTAATTGCATTCTTTCTATAACATTGTTATTTGATTATTAATATTCTGTGACTTGCCTAGGTCTTCTATATCCTTATCTAATGAAAAAATGTTCTATGTCACATTTAAGACCTATATAATATAAATCTCTATATAACTCGCATCATCAAAGTCTTCATATACAATCATTCTATGCACTTATTAATTAACATTTTAGAGAAATTTCTAAATACTTTGGTCTACTATTTCTTAACCTGTTTCTCTATAGGCCTTGACATTAATGTTTTAATTTTCCTTAATTCTTCTTGAGTCTTTTACCTTACGTCATTAATTATAGAATAGGTTGTAGTACACAAATGTAAAAGAGAGAGAGAGAGAGAGAGAGAGAGAGAGAGAGAGAGAGATCTTTTGAGTTTAAAAAGACAAAATTTTAAACCACATGTAAAGAATGTTAGTCAGGTCAATAACATTTTACATTTTAAACAGATTTACTGATGTTGAATGTAACATTTCCATAATTTCTATTTGAGTTAAGAATTCAAACATCCAAAAATTACCTGGTGTGCATTGGAGTGCATATATATATATATATATATACATATACATACATATACATATATATATACATATACATATACATATATATAAATATATAGACATATATATATATATATATATATATACACACACTATATATATATATATATATGTGTGTGTATGTGTGTGTGTAAATACATATATACATATATATACATACATATATAAATGTGTATATACATATATATATATATATATATATAAATGTGTATATATATGTATATATGTATATACATATGTATATGTCTGTGTATATATACATATATATATGTATATGAAAAATACTTTTGATATTTCTAAAATATCCTCATCTCCAGAACAAACTAAAGTTGCTGAATAAGGAACTCGAAACCTGGTTAAATGTAATGCGTTTCCGAAGGAGAATCAGTCATCTTTTCAATGACTTTTGCTTCGAGATGGTCAGCCATATTCGGAAGTGAAGTTTTTCTTCTCTCTCCTGTCATTATCTTAGTTTATTGAATTGTCTCAAAATTATATTGATAAGATCGTGTCATTCAAGCTGCATAGTGTACCTATGAACACTTGATGACCAATACTGATATCATAAGAGTCTCTTCTTTACAAAATTTATCTAGACATTTGATCATTCCAGACTTTTCTTGGATGAAATAAATCTTTCAATCCTGTGGTGTATTCCGACTTTTAAACGGCCGTACTTTACCTTTTACCTCTGAGTCTCTTTAAAAAAAAACGATTTTGTACGATTGGTGTTTGATCGATTAATTCTGAAAAAAGTTATATTTACTTGTTTTTCTTTAGTCATCAACTCATAACTCACAATAATTTGAGGTAATATTATTACTAGAGGCTTTGGAATATTGCTCAACCAATATTCGAAACTATTTTTCAGATGAGCTATCGCGTGAGGCGTTCTTTCCAGAAAGTATAGAAAGAAAATATTCTAAAAGTCAACCTAGTTACTTGATTCTGATGGCTAATAACATCAACCTACTTCTAGGATCATACGGTCAGAAACTTATATACAAATTCATCAAGATATGGTAGAGTTATAATAATTTCAAACAGGATTGTAACATTGCTTATACATTTTCAATGCAATGACACTGCAAATCTTCAGGACTATCCCTGGAATGCAAATTTTGCATTGACTAGATTTCGACCACGAACTTCTTGACAGAAATAATAAAAGCGAAAGTGACAGTTTCTGCCAATCAATAACGTCTTCTCCCTCGCTGAGCTCAAAAGAATATATGACATTAATCTGGAAGGTTTCTCTTGACCATTAGCAGAATTGTACAAAGGGACACATGACTATTTCGTATTGCTGTTGTATCAGGAGCAATACCGTTTCAGATGTGAAAAAGATTATCCATCGTTACGAAGTTTGCCAATTGTCATAGGCAACTAGAGAGTCGACAAGATTTCAATATCATCATTAACGTAATTATTGCTATCAACTTTATTATTACCACTATCATTAACATATTCTTTACTGTAATCCTTTTTACTGCTAAGGTATAGAAAAAACTGATAATTATATGTATAATTTTCTACATCCTCTTTAAATTATGCACCTTTCACAATGAGCCTTTAGAGATTAGGACAAATAAAATACGCAATTCGCCCTCAGCTGAATAAGTATTTTTAAGAAACTATGAATAAGTATTTTTTATAAAACGCGTAAAGTAGTATTTTTTATTTTAAACTGAGACGATGTTAAAGCCTAATTTTATATTTCATATGGAATGGTAATCAAGAAACCGATATAAGTCATTTTAGCTATTGGTGACAAAATAGAAATATGTAAATTTAATGATTTGTTTATAGTTCTCCGAAGGAATTGCTGAGGTGCGTTGGTTGATTTCAGAGAAAAATAAAAAGTTGGAAGAGACGGAAGAGGAGGAGAAAATGTGGGACATTACATTAGATGGAAGATAGAATTGCAAATCATTTTAATAGAGAAAGAAAATAGCGACAGAACAGCTATCTGATGATTCCTCATTTCCAAAGAAAAATGTGTATGAAGCTTGAGCGTTGTTACGAGAGT
>NC_090732.1:144699722-144704722 GCF_036898095.1 Palaemon carinicauda | reverse complement strand
TTTGACATAAACAATATATAAAACACGTAGGTACGGAATGCTCTATCCTAACCATGTTGCTGATGATGATCGTGATCTTTGTCTCTTTTCACTGGAGAACCCTACAAAAGGGTGGAGAAATGTAGACTGATCCCATTGCAAAAAGAAATTACAGAAAAAATATATAATCAGCGCGTTTTCAAAGATTAAAATAAATTGCCTGTGTGACGACAATGTTTCTTTATAGCGATAGACATTCTAAAATGCGTCATTTGAGGATGTTAAAGACATGTCGATATTGCAGTTTCTGTGTATGTGATTTTGAAACTCTAGGATCCTATGGTGAATTCGAAAGTCACTTAGTAGAAATTCCTGTCAAATGACCATTTCCTAGATGGTTCAATTGTATAATCGAGAGCACGCAATAAAGGAAGCCGCTAATAGTGTGTATTACTTAATCTAAAAAGAAAACAAAAATAGTTTATATTATCTATCATGATGAAAAATATTTGTGGCTTTGGATAACAGAAATGAATACCTGCATAATTTCAATGCAGCTTAAGAATGAGACAATAATAGAAATATTTAATTAAAAGTAAGAGTTTTTTCTGGATATGATATGAAGAGAGAGAGAGAGAGAGAGAGAGAGAGAGAGAGAGAGAGAGAGAGAGAGAGAGAGAAAGAGAGAGAGAGAAAGAGAAAGAGAGAGAGAGAGAAAGAGAGAGAGAGAGAGAGAGTTCAATGCCCCTTTTATAATTTATTTCAGTATTCTTTGTCATGTGTACCCTATTCTTTCCCACTCATCTTCTCAGCAGGTTTTCTAGTGATATTCACACAAGAAAACTTCATAATCCAAATCAAGCAACGAAGTTGATCCCGAAAATCTGAAGTTCATCTTTCCCTTTCCCCTTAAATTATAATCTCTACGAAACAGTGTTATGTATCTCATTTCTTGTAACGCCTCAGGATTACTTCAACATACTGAGTTGAGATCGCATCTTACCTCTGGATCAACAAGATCCGTAGAGGTTGTATTAAATGCAAATGGCGTAATGTTTTGAAATTTCACAGAAATGAGATGAATGCATAAAGTATTTCATCAAGGCATACACACCAGACTCAGCCCGGAAATTATGCATCTGCCTTCAAATCAAGTGTCAAGCAAGTTTCCTATCTGAAGCAAAATTAAAGCTGATGAAAAGATGAGAAAGTGAGGTTTATTTAATGGAAATTTTTTATTTGATAAATAAGTAGAGTAACTGCCTGTTTCAAATGTCTTAAGGGAGAGGAATTTGTTTCCAAAACTTGACTGTTTGATAGTAGCTACAATATTTGTTTCAATTCCAAATAATCTCCCTTTCTCGCCTTTTATAGATTACAAAAGTTAATTTTAATCCTACCATAAAAAGTAAGGGGGTTGATTTATTTGTATTATTTGTGATAACTTCGCAATCACAAATTTTGTTGACGAAAGGAGTATGAACGTTGTAGGTTTTTGCAAAAGTAAGAACTCTCATTAAATCCCAAAGACATGAAGTAAATAGGTGAAGACTTTCCATTTCCCCGTACCCTTGGTCTCTACTCTGAATAAGTAACGGTTCTCAGCAATATAAGTTGGGCTTCGTCCACAATGCATTTTAAAGCTCTCCCCAAGCGAGACTATTAACAGATACTTCCCTAAAGAAATTCCTCTCTCTGCTGCTGAAAACTTCGCACTTGATCCCCCCCCCCCTCCCCCCCACTCGTTTTTGGGTCATCAAAGGAAACGCCTCAACAGCCGCCCTTCCTTGCCAATTTCCTAGTAAACTAAGTTATTATTGCATTCGTATGGTTCGAACAATCTCTTCTCGAACATCTGACCCTTTTCCAATGCGAAAATTTTTATCTGATCTATCAAAAGTTCAACGTCGTTCGTCCTCTCTCTCTCTCTCTCTCTCTCTCTCTCTCTCTCTCTCTCTCTCTCTCTCTCTCTCTCTCTCTCTCTCTCTCTCTTCTGTGACATAAAAATCACGGAGCTTTTCCATATCAAGGGAAATGTACAGTACTCTACGGACATGTAAAAATCCTTCTCACCTTCTCGAAGTTATCGTACTTAAGCGTCCAACGTGAATGAGGCATACGAGTAATTTTGTTGTTTACGACTTCGGAACCTTAATCCCACAGGGGATAGATTGGCTAAGGAAAAATACTTTTTGTTTTCATTTCTGTTGAAATTAGATTTAGTGTTGTTTAAGTAGAAGATTTCGTAACCTCTTTTAATCTTGGGGAATAAAATCGAACATAGAATATTGAAGACCCTAATCAGTTTGTTGATATTGCCTGGACACTATGAATAATTTCCTCATTTCTGGAAGTGAGAGGAAAGGATCCAAGACACAAAGGAACTGTTGAGGTGTATGTGGAAATGACGCTACTCTTGATGTGTAACTTTGCTTTTGAAATGTTAACGGACGTACATATTCATCGAATGTCAAACAACTTACATCAATGGACACATGCGTGAAAGGAAATTAACTGCATATGGATGCACATTCATATACATAAACGTCGCAATGAAATTCTAACGCTGATGTCATTTTAATCAAGAATAAAATAGGAGGTTTCAGTGTAAGGTTAACGTTACTGCATCAGGAAATAAGAATTACCCAAATATTAATGAAATTCGAATGTAAATCGAAAAGCAGTGAATCGCATTGCTTTGCAATATCTAATTTAGGAGTACACACACATACACACACCTATATAATATATATATATATATATATATATATATATATATATATATATATATATATATATATACATATATATATAATATATACATATATATATATAATATATACAATATATATATATATAATATATACATATATATATATAATATATAATATATATATATATATATATATATATATATATATATATATATATACATAAATATAATGTGTTTGTACCGTCTAAAATTTCAAAACAATATATCTCCCGAAAACTGAATTCAGTTAGCAACCATTACGACTATCCATTTAATGTTTGGCGTCGACACGTGTTTCGAATAAATCTTTTTACGCTTTGGCGGTGAAAATTTAGAATACGCTGAAATGGGTCAACGAATTCTGATAAATGAAAATTCTAAGATTCTTTGAAATGGGAAATTTCGAAATAGGTTTTAAAATAAATGATATTTTTCTAAGACTTCGCAAACTTAAACAACCGATAAGGTTTTCCCTCTTCGACGAATCTTACGGTTGTTGTCTCTTGGCCAAAGGAGGTTAAACTGCCAGGATTACTCGCCCCTTTCATAAAATCTGTTTGTAAATTGCGATATTCTCGGATTAAATTCCCTGAAAGCGGCGCTGCTCCTTATGACAAACTGTGGTCTCGCTGCAATGATGTGGTTCCGTTATTTTCTCCGATAAAGTTCACGATTCCATTGTGGCAATGGGGTTGAAGTCGATCATGTCTTCAAATCTTCTGAGGGCTTTGTTCTCAAATCTACTAAATCTGATGGAGATTGTTTCATTCTCATACCGTGACTCATGTCCATGCAGTAACACCGATCTCACTAAACTAATATGTAGCCTGATTTTTATTTGTAATTTCAGGAGATTTGATTTCCAAATTTTACTTAACCTAACCATTGTCATATTTACTTTTTCAATCTTTCATGAAACCTAAATTATAAAGACCCTGTGTTAGAGATCATAGTTCCTAAATATTTACATGATTCCACCTCATCAATCCCTTTTCCTTCCAATGATATTTCATCTTCTATCGCATCTTCCGTTCTCACTATCTCTGTCCTTCTTGAGTTCAACCTCATGTGATATTTCATGAACTCTGGCAGGCACTCTTTGCAAGTCCTGTGGTGTTCTGCTAATATGGACAGCGTCATTAGCATACTCTAGGTCAGCTAATTACCTGTTATCAATCTAGTCCAATCCTTCACCACCATCGCCAACTGTTATATACATCACAAAATCCAAGAGGCGGATAAACAACATAGGTGACAACACAATCCCTTGGAGTACTCCGATGTTCACTGGAAATTCATTTGATAAGACCCCACTAACAATAACTTTGCACTTGCTATGCTTATGAACAGACAATCAAATTTACATACTTAAGAGGAAATCCATAATAACGCAGGACTACACAAAATTTGCTGGTTTACAAAATCAAAGGTTTTAAGTAGTCCAAAAATACCATCAAAAGTGGATTTCTATATTCTACATATTGCTGCACTGCATGTTTCAAGATAAAAATTTTGGTCAGTACAACTACCTTTACTAAATCCTGCTTGTTCATCTTTCAGCTTTTCATCAATTTTTTCTCTCTGGTCTATTTAATATGAGCATACTATATATTTCCATGACAACTGACATAAGTATGGTGCTTCTGTAATTATTACAATTAGTCTTTATATATCTATATATATATATATATATATATACACATATATATATATATATATATATATATATATATATATATATAAATATATACATATATATACACAAAAACATATATATATACATATATATATATATATATATATATATATATATATATACATACAGTATATATATACATCTATATACATATATATATATATATATATATATATATATATACATATATATATATGCACATATATATACACACACATGTGTGTGTGTGTGTGTGTGTGTATATATATGTGCATATATATATATATATATATATATATATATATATATGTATATAGATGTATATATATACTGTATGTATATATAATATATATATATATATATATATATATATATATATGCATATATATGCATATATATGCATATATATGCATATATACATATTTTTGCATATATATTCATACATATATACATATGATAAATTTTGCACATTTAGACGTTTTTCTTATTCAAATAAGCCATATATTTTTGATACATTAATGTCTTGATTCTCTCAACGACCTCAAGATCCGAGTCCCAGACGAAATCACAAAATGACAAGAGCTTGTGTCCGGC
>NC_090732.1:144682222-144694722 GCF_036898095.1 Palaemon carinicauda | reverse complement strand
CTACATCCTTTTTAACTTTTGCACCTTTCACAATGAGCCTTTAGAGATTAGGACAAATAAAATACGCAATTCGCCCTCAGCTGAATAAATATCTTTAAGAAACTTTGAATAAGTATTTTTTATAAAACGCGTAAAGTAGTATTTTTTATTTTAAACTGAGACGATGTTAAAGCCTAATTTTATATTTCATATGGAATGGTAATCAAGAAACCGATTAACGTCATTTTAGCTATTGGTGACAAAATAGAAATATGTTAATTTAATGATTTGTTTATAGTTCTCCGAAGGAATTGCTGAGGTGCGTTGGTTGATTTCAGAGAAAAAAAAAAGTTGGAAGAGACGGAAGAGGAGGAGAAAATGTGGGACATTACATTAGATGGAAGAGAGAATTGCAAATCATTTTAATAGAGAAACAAAATAGCGACAGAACAGCTATCTGATGATTCCTCATTTCCAAAGAAAAATATGTATGAAGCTTGAGCGTTGTTACGAGGGTAGTCTGTTGGGTAAAACTTTCTTTTCAATTAACATGTGTCCAATTGTGAACCATATAAAAATATGAAACGTTATTATTACGTTCCTCCTTTCTTTATTTTGTACTCCATCGGTATGAATAAAAAAAAAGTTATGCAAAGAGAACCGACATATTAGGAGAGACCTGCAATACATATCTTCAAAAGGATTTAACTCTTCTGATATGCGGCAAAATAGAACAATGCGCGAATTAAATTATTTTGAAGCATTTTTTCTGCACTGTGCAAACACTTACGAGGGGACACCCTTATACATTAACGAAATCTAAAACAATCGGAGCCCTACATTTCCCCCAAGTAAAAAAAGTGGTCAAGTTTCAACGTTTTATTTATTTCGTGTTTCGAGAATCGTAACTTTCCAACGAGAATATTTTCAACTGGGAAATAATTGAAACTCTTCCGAGGGAGGGACCCTATCTACAACCGTCCCAACAAACCATTTACAAATGAATAAAAAAGAGAAATAAAAGATAATGTGAGCAATTTGACGCAATTTTGAAGACATGGAGGGATTGCACGATTCCCTTGTCCTGATCTGAATGCGAATATCCGGTTTCATTACATTGAATTGATTGAAGCCTCAATAGAGTGTGATTTTGTGGATGGAATTGCGGGAAGGCTTTTGAACCGGATTGGTTTGATGCTGATAATCGAATAATGATTGAAAACAAGGTTTCTGCATCGTCACTCTTTTTTCCAACGAACTTAGGAATATCAATTTTGTGTTCGCTTCATACACAAACCCACACCCATAAATAAATATATACATATATATATAATATACATATATATATAATATACATATATATACATATACAGTATATATATATATATATATATATATATATATATATATATATATATATAAATATACATATATACATATACAGTATATATATACATATATATATACAGTATATATATATACATATACAGTATATATATATATATATATATATATATATATATATATATATATATATATATATATATATACACACACACACATATATATATACATACACATACACATATATATTTATATATTATATATTTATATAAATATATATATATATATATATATATATATATATATATATATACATATATATATATATATATATATATATATATACACAGTATATATAAGTATATATATATATATATTATATATATTTTATATATATATATAAGTATATATATATACATTATATATATTTTATATATATATATATATATATATACACATTATATATATATTTTATATATATATATATATATATATATATATATATATATATATATATATATATATATATATATATATATATATATATATATATATATATATATGGCGCTAGGAAAATTCCCAGTGGGAAAATTTCCAGGCGGAAAATTGCCATGCGGATAATTGCCAGTAAGGAAAATTTCCATGCAGAATATTGCCAGGCGGAAGATTGCCATTGCCCATTTTATTACTTTTTTAATTGAAGGCATAAGATTTTAAAGAAAAAAAATTATTGATTTGAAATAAAAGACATTACATCATAATATAATTGATAAAATTCACCAAATATAATTAAACAAAATATAAATGTTAAGAAGTATAAAACAGTAGAAAAAAATCTAAAAAAAAAATGTTTAAAATGAGTGTAGGTTATATGCAACAGCTCGAAGAAATGAGATTTTACGATCTTCATCATACTGCGCAACAGTTCTCTCCAGTTTATCATTGATATCTTTATATTTTGTTTTATAATGAATCTCATCTCCTTTTTCGAATTGTAGAATTTTTGTATGCGCTAAAATTTCCCCCTTCTTTAAGAATTCAATGCATTTCCAGATATTAGGATGACATTGTGAAATACTTTGGAAAAAGGCATTGTTGAAAGCTTCGATGCTATTGTTGGTTCGTGGCAAGCAGTGCTCTACTCTATAATGAACATTCCACATAATAATCGGGAATAACGGTGTTGATCTCCTCCTATTGTTACCCCTTCCTCTAAAAACGCCGATGTATGTCAATTAAAAATAAGATAAAAATTCTTCAGGTATGTCTTCATCCTCCGAAAGCTCTTCAAACCTGTAACAACATCATGACACGGGAGGACAGCCAAAGCTGAAAAACATCGTAACTTTAAACTGAAGCCGCTGTCATTGTGATACCGATTTTTGTAACCAAGGTTCACAAGCTTTCTATAGTTTGCCTGGGAGAAATGGAAAAAGCATCCAGTTTTGTTGGTTTGTGGAAAAACACTATTTAGTCCATTTATCGAAGCTTTTTCGAAGTCACTCATAGCCGTGTGGGGTTTTTGTTGTACTAAATTCTTAATTATATTAAACAGCTTTTCATATGTAACTTCACTTTTGTTGGGAAGGAATGCAAAAGCACGTGGAAAACTAGATTTTTCAACTTGGACATGAATTGTAAAAAGTTGAAAATATATATTAGGGGACACTTTAAACGTTCCATCCATAGCCCAGTTTTTGTAGTTTCTTAAATCTTCAATCCCATCATTCGTGCAAAATAATAAGCACGTGCACAGTCATCTAAAGATGATAAACACTCTGCAACCAAAGAACGAGTAGGATGACTTGAAGTTGATGTGTCTTTCTTCAGCTTTTGAATGGCTGCCTTGGCTTCTACTTTACTTTTGTCGGCACTGTGATTGTGTTCATCAACATATTTCAAAATTTTGTAATCATAGTTCTTTGATTTTGAATGTAGTCTTGCTGGACATGATTTCTGTTTTTAACGCACATTGACGTGGTCTTATTTAAAATCAACAATTTTATTTTCTTTAAAATCTTATGCCTTCAATTAAAAAAGTAATAAAATGGGCAATGGCAATCTTCCGCCTGGCAATATTCTGCATGGAAATTTTCCTTACTGGCAATTTTCCGCATGGCAATTTTCCGACTGGAAATTTTCCAACTGGAAATTTTCCGTGCACGTATATATATATATATATATATATATATATATATATATATATATATATATATATATATATATATATATATATACATTATATATATATATTTTATATATATATATATATATATATATATATATATATATATATATATATATATATATATATATATATATATATATACATATATACTGTATATATTATATATACATACACACTTTATATATATATATATATATATATATATATATATATATATATATATATATATATATATATATATATATACGTATCCCTTTCTGGGTGAGGATACCTTAATGTAGTGAAAGGGTTTATGTATTACCCTGATCAGCTAAGCTGCATTAGTCAGGGACACCCATAATAGGTTGGTTTGCTGTGTACAATCAGACAAAAGTCTCTCACTATCACCAATTGGCACTGGCCAGCGTGGTGATGAAAACTGGCCAAACCTCAGATATGATTAAATATATGTCTGAGGCCTTCGTCCTGAAGAAGAATAAAAACAGCTGAATTTGTTGTCGTATGTGATATATATATATATATATATATATATATATATATATATATATATATATATATGTATATATATATATATATATATATATATATATATATATATATATATATATATATATATATATATATATATGGATATGTGAGGGGGGGGGTGTATGTGTGTGTTCATGTGGGGTATAAGAAACGACTGGAGTTGTAAAAGGTTACTTCAAGCAGAATAAATCCTTGTTAATTAATTCCTGGATGAACGTCGAGGTCATTTGCTATTTTGGTGACGTACAAATATTATATACATCATACATAGATAGATAGTAAATGTAAATGTAAGAAGCTATACCATTGGTCCTCATTAATTAATCAATGTCTGATAAGATAAAGTAACCGATGTAGATAAACAGTTAATTGGGTAATTTTATAGTGACTGTGAAGTCATGTAGTAATAACAAGCACAAGAAAGGAAAATATTTTTTGAGTCATGACAATAAATGTACTTGTAGAGAGTTCTGTAAATGCATGCAATCAATGGATGTTATAAGGCGAGTGTGTGAAGCACGTAGCAGGGGCTATGACTAGTTCACTGCAAAAGTAGGATTTCGACCAAATTTCTCCTAAAAGTTTAGATGTAGGGTCATTGAAAAATATTCCTGTGTAATCCTACAAATTAGACAAGTCACCATGAAACGTTTTTCATTAAACTAAGCAAGTTTAATTTTAAATCCCTTTTTCAGATAATTTCTTTAAACATTTCTTTTCTTATCCTGATTACTCTTATTCTCATTACACTCTTTTTACCTAGTTTCTCGCAGGTATTTTCATTCTCTAAAGCCGTATTGGGATATGAAAGTTTGAAGGGATTTTTAAAATTAGAATTTTCCGGTCTCTTGCTCCTCTCATGGAGCCTAATGAGAGCTCAGAACTTTTATGAATGAAAGGAAATTGGAGGCGTTGTATTTTTCGAGATTTTGCTGTAAGATCTGGAAATTCACAAAACCAACGACCAGGTCAGTTCAAAGCGGGGAATTTTTTCGTAATCATTACTAAATCAACAGAAAAAATTCAGCTTCATGCTTTTTCCACTGCATGTAAAGGAGAAGCTCACAATGACAATGATAATTCAGTAAGGCTCGTGTATACTTTTAAGACTTTGATCGCCAATACAACTGACGAATACGATTAGTTATTACACCTGTCATGATATTGTAACAAGCGCAGGGAGTCGTTGAATCAAGACCTATGTAGAAACATTTTTGGTCATGATGAAAACAAGAAGCTAAGGACTTTAATAAGTGTCGCAAAGCCCCATTAAATCTTAATCTCTCCTATATAATAAAGAGAAAATGTCATGTATATATATATATATATATATATATATATATATATATATATATATATACTGTATATACATACATATATATATATATATATATATATATATATATATATATATATATATATATATATATATATACACATGACATTTTCTTTTTTCTTGTAATGCTGAGCGGCTTTTGCAAATGCATGAAGACTCTGTCTTAACCCCGTCCCTCGGGTAAGAGAAGACGCGTAGTAATACTACCCTGGTGAGAGGGGCTGCACCGAGAGGAACACTCGGAAAAACAATCTTTCAAAATTTGCCGAAATTGCTGAGTTATAATTAGAAAAGGGAGAAGAGGGTGGGTATGGTTGAATTTGTGTGTATCCAATGTATATACTTAACCATCATATCTGACCGGTCGCGTACATTAACACGAAAAAAAAAGTTTATACAAAAAATTTTGTATATGGGGAACCATGAATGAATATTATTTGATAGTAACGAACTTTCAGATAAAGAATAAAGGGATTCCTATGTTAGCAATCTGTGATATGTTTTAGTCATCAATTACTTTATTACAATAATACGAATGAATGTTTATAAGGGAACCAAAACAAATGTTATCATCTTATCCTATTCCTTCATAAAAACTCAGAATCCTTAAAAATTTGAATTGCATCGATATATTGTCTTGGTTTCAAATTTCAAAGGTTTCATTTCGTTCATAAATGTTCAAAAGGAAAAAGGATATCCTGCTGAAGGGAAGATGACTGGTTATTCAAAGAGCAATATTGCAATAATAATTCTATTTCTGGATGAAAGAGGAAGATTTATATTGTGAGAGAGAGAGAGAGAGAGAGAGAGAGAGAGAGAGAGAGAGAGAGAGAGAGAGAGAGAGAGAGAATTTACATCAATATTTCAAAGTTAGATGAACGGTTGAGCTATGGTCATTTCCTGAATGAAAATCCTGGCACAAACAAAAGCTATTCCCATTTCCATCATTCCGACTTCGTCTAACACTGATTTGTTCTTTGTCTACTATTTGTAAAGCATTGAATATATTTTCTGGATATAATAATTTTATGAATGTTATTTGCTAAGAATAATAAAACAATCATAAAAAAATGAATCAAGGATTCCTTTAGAAATTATAATTCACAGCCATTTTACTTCTATTTTGTCTTCATTCCTTTTGTATCTCTCGATACCATTACAACTCTTAACTTAGCCATCTTGTTAGTCACCATCATTTCTATGAAAGCCCAACTACAACCCTAATTATAGAAGCAAACTGCTACGATCCAAAAAGAACCAATCGGAAAAGCATCCGAGTGTTGGAAAAAACAAGCAAACAATAGACAGTGAAAGAGAAATCTAAACAACTTAACACATTTATATAATCAAAATAACTTAAATTAAGAAACAAAATCTTTGTTGTTGTTTTCTTCTTTTTTGACACCATAATAATCATCGTCTCATGTTTTGTTTTCTTCTTTTTCATTTTTTAGCCTCGCAGAACTTTACTAAATAATCCATGAATTTAAACCAACTACTTTGCCTGTATCTAAGAAACTCTTCCATTCTTGCATTGGAATAGCAATGATTTTAACTTTTTATTTTCCTCCTATGGCCGTTAACACTTTTGGGAACCCTCATGTTGCTCCAAAGGTACCCTAATGAATATGCTAATGAGATAGTTGGAAAAGATAATTCCCCCGAATGAGCTCTGAAATGAGAATCCCTTTGCTTCAGAGGTAGACCTTTCATTGCCCTTGGCACTTTATTTCTCTTTTTCTTATCTCTCTTTAGCCCGACCTCAAAGCTAGAAATCTCATTATACCCTTCACGACTTTTTATATAAAAAAATGGCCTTTGAGATTATTTCAAATGTTTTTCGCACATTATTCTGTCAAGTCTTCGTACAAATTGATTCTCATACTCAACGTGTTTCTCTCTCTCACTTATACAACCCATATAAGCAGTTACTGTCCTCTTTTTTTTTTTTTATATTTCTTTATTTCACGGTTTTTTGGTATTGCCCTCTATCTGCCTGCATACATAAACACACACACACACACACACACACACATATATATATATATATATATATATATATATATATATATATATATATATATATATATATATATATATATATACACACATATATATATATATATATATATATATATATATATATATATATATATATATATATATAAGTAATATATTTTTGATACATTACTGTCAGGATTCTCTTAACGACCTCGATATCACAGCCGCAGGCAAAATCACACAAAGACAAGAGCTTGTGGACAAGTAGTAAATCACTGTCTATACAAGTTTACCGGACCAGGGTTCGACTCCCGGCCGGTTACAAGCTCTTGTCTTTGTGTGATTTCGCCTGGGGCTCTGATCCCGAGGTCGTTAAAAGAATCCAGACATTAATGTATCAAAAATATATGGCTTATTTGAATATGAAAAACACGTCTAAATGTGCAAAATTTATCATTAATCGAACGCCAAGTAACAAACCACCAATTAGCTACGATGGTGAAGATGGGTTGATTTCAATTCTAAGCACAAAAAAACATAAATTCGACAGGTATAAGTACTGAAGAATTGTCATTGACTTTAATCTTTCTTCATGCCGAAGTGGTAAGTTACAGTCTATACAAGTTTGCCGGACCATGGTTCGATTCCCGGCCGGATACGATACAAGCTCTTGTCGTTGTGTGATTTCGCCTGGGGCTCTGAAACCGAGTTCGTTAAGAGAATGCAGACATTAACGCATATAAAAATATATGGCTTATTTGAATATGAAAAACACGTCTAAATGTGCAAAATTTATCATTAATCGAATGCCAAGTCACAAACTACCTATTAGCTACGATGGTGAAGATGGGTTGATTTCAATTCTAAGTACAAAAGACCTGAATTCGACAGGTATAACTGCAGAAGAATTGTCATTGAATTTTATCTTTCTTCGTAGCCAAGTGGGTAAGTCATTGTTTATACAAGTTGTCGGACCAGGGTTTGACTCCCAGCCGGTCACAAGCTCTTGTCTTTGTGTGATTTCACCTGGGGCTCTGATCCCGAGGTCGCTAAGAGTATCCAGACAATGTATCAAAACCATATGGCTTATTTGAATATATAAATATGTATATTATACATATGCATGCATATATATATATATATATATATATATATATATATATATATATATATATATATATATATATATATATATATATATATATATATATATATATATATATACTTTGTGCATAAAACGAAGTGTGTATTTAAATATTTTCATACGATGCAAAAGGTAAACAACAATCTCTGTTTTAAGGGACTAACCCCGTATGACAGAGATATAAACCATATAAATGACTTGAATTACAGAGATTTATTAATTACAAATTAAAAAAATTGCAGCTTCACCCAAAATCCCTCTGGCATATAAAAAAGTTATTGCTGTCATTTTTCTTATTTTATCGAATGCATTAAAATTGTACATACATTAATCTAATTCGCAATTAATCTCCTAACTTTGGTCTACACGCATAGATTGAAATACATGAATTATCTGTTTGAAGTTCTACTTTCAACTTTTTAAAATAAACCCAAAGGGTTAAAACAAGACTTTCGGAAAGAGGTTTTGCGCCACGTACGCTTAGACATTAGAATGCTGAAACGAACGGAGTTGCCGAATTTACGATCGCATTTTTTGGTTTCTCGAGACTATTTCAACATATCAGCGACGCGGGAGCCATTCCGTCTCTGCCACACTTACAGATGGCTCCTTCAGCTCAATTTGCTGATGATCTTTGCAAATGACATCGTCCCATTCTGCAATAACCTGATTACGCTTGAAGTCTAACTTGATATGGATATAATATACATGTCCCTAGCATTATAGGAACTATTGAGGTGTATGTGGAAATGACGCTACTCTTGATGTGTAACTTTGCTTTTGAAATGTCAGGGGACGTACATATTCATCGAATGTCAAACAATTTATATCAATGGACGCTTGCGTGAAAGGAAATTAACTGCATATGGATGCACATTCATATACATAAACGTCGCAATGAAATTCTAACGATGATGCCGTTTTAATCACGAATGAAATAGGAGCGTTCAGTGTGAGGTTAACGTTACTGCCTCAGGAAATAGGAATTACCCAAATATTAATGAAAATCGAATATCAATCTAACAGCAGTGAATCGTATTGACTTGCAAAATCTAATTTAGTACTCACACACACACAATATATATATATATATATATATATATATATATATATATATATATATATATATATATATATATATATATATATATATATATATATATTATGTATATTATACATATATACAAATAATATTATATATATATTATATATATAAATATTATATATATATATATATATATATATATATATATATATATATATATATATATATATTATATATACATATATATATATATATTATATATACATATATATATTATATGTATAATATATATATCTAATATATACAGATATGTATATACAATATATATATATATATATATATATATATATATATATATATATATATATATATATATATATATATATATATATATATATATATATATATATATACAGTATATATATAATATATATAATGTATATATATAATATATATAATGTATATACATAATATATAATATATTATATCTATCTATATATATATATATATATATATATATATATATATATATATATATATATATATATATATATATATATATATATATGTGTGTGTGTAAATCAAAATCAAAATCTCTCCCGAAAACTGAGTTCTAGTTATCAGCTTTTATAACTATCTATTTAATATTTTGTGTCGACACGTGTTTCGAATCAATTTTTTACGCAATTCTTGGCCAGTATTATATTGGCTGAATAATGGATATTCTCGGATTAAATTCCCTTTAAAGCAGCGCTGCTTCTTAGGACAAACTGTGGTCTCGCTGCAATGATGTAGTTCCGTTATTTTCTGCGATGAAGTTCACGATTCCATTCTGGCAACGGGGTTGATGTTCATGTTTTCAAAGGAGGAGTAGATTGTATTCATATTGAACAGGGTGACATAAGACTTTTTTATAATTTATTTATGAAAGATATATTCTAAAGTTGTTACTGTTCTTAAAATGTTACTTAAATTGTTCAATACTTCTTTTTTAGTTTATTTCATTATTTTCTAAGTCACTGGGCTATTTATTCCTGTTGGAGCTCTTAGGCCGATAGCATCCTGCTTTTCCAACTAGGGTTGTAACTTAGCTAATAATAATAATAATAATAATAATAATAATAATAATAATAATAAAAATAATCTTCTCGGTAGGAGACACCCCTTCAAACAAGTAGAGTTGAATATTATTGCTGCATCGGCAAAATTCAATTTCTTGTCCAATTTCTCAATTTTACGGACAATTCTCTTTACTGGGTTGCTACCTTCAGCTAGCAAGTCGGCGAAGTTCATCAGGTAGGTGAAGAATACAGTTCAGGTTAAGACTCAATGTATTTAACACAAGTACAAGTAATACTCGAAAAATACAAAGGACAAAGTCAGGAGTAGATCGCGACGCGTTTCGGAACTGCTTGCTCCGTCTTCAGGCGAGAAGTGAGGCTGTGGCTATATCAGGGGCCTTATATATCCCGGCGCTGGTTTGTAGAAAGGGGCCTCGAATTTTGATTGGCCGAGCGGAGATTATAGGCTCGGGTGGCTGAGGTACGACGAGCTCGGCTCGGTCTCCCAGGCTGAGAGGTGGGAAGGGATCCTGAATTCTGATTGGTCAGGACGCGCGCCGAGACAGCCAAAAAGTCAGGCAAGCTCCTCTCTCGCTCAGAGGATTGAGCTGAGAAAGAGAGCCGAGCTTCCTGATTGGCTGAGGCGCGCGTCGAGACGGGCTCAGAGTCAGGCAGTCCATTCCCGCGCTCAGCAGATTGGGATTCCGGACCTTGCTCGCCGCCAAAATCAGCGGTCGGCTGGACGATTTCTTAATTTCTAGGAGTGTCAGGATCGGGGTTGTCATAATTCTGGGGGTCCTGTTCTTGATTCCTAGCGTTGATGCGACAACATGATGGCAGGAGAATAATTTCTTGAGTCGTATTCAATGCTGGTTTCTCTTTCTGGATGAATAGGGCTTCCAATATTCATAAGCGCCTGCTGTCCAGGGCGCTGCCAATAATCTTGGTATTAGCGACGATGTCTGCTCGACTAATCAGGGTGTTGTGTCGCTGTAGGGCGTGATTCCTTATAACACCTTGTTGGACGTGACACGAAATCCTTTTTGAAAGCTTCATTATAGTCATACTGATGTATTTGCCAGGGCATCCTCGGACTGGGCATTGATAGGAGTAGACTATATTCGTCTTCCTCAGAGGGTCGTTATCAGGGGGCGCTGGATTATTCCTCATAGTCAAACTGCGGGTCTTAGCAGTCTGATAATAGATGATAAGTTTCACTTTCGTGGTCTCGTCGGTAGGTGACAAGTTGTTGGTGATAATTTCTTTGATGGCCTTCTCATCCCGCTGATATTCTGCGTGCATGAAGCCTCTGTAGTATAGTTTAATATCACTAGATCCGTTGGTGGAGGTGTCGGACCTATCTCTGGTGTTGTCGGACCCCTGGCTGGCGCTGTCGGGCCCTTCTACCGCAGAGGACCCATACCACTTGTCAATAGCTGCCCTCACTTCACGCTGGACTAGCTTGTTGGTATAGCCATTATTGATGAGGACCTGTGGGGCCCTTTCCAGCTCCTTGTGGGTGTCTGTCCATGATAAGCAGTGTGACAAGGCCCTGCGTACAAAGTCCTTAATGGTCGAGGCCTTGTAGCGGGCAGGGCATTCACTCTCGCCATTCAAACACATGCCGAGATTTGTAGGCATGGTGTAGACAGTGGTGTGAAATCCCTCGTTGGTAGAAGAATCAAGACGTCCAGGAACGGGAGGCTGTTGTCCACGCTGTTTTCGAGGATGAAGTGGAGGATGCTATTGTCCTCGAAGGTCCTCCTTAAGTTCTCAATGGCTTCGGTGGAAGTAGCTTTGACAAAGGTATCATCAAGGTAACGAAAGTGAGCGAGGGGCACTCGACTTGGGATAAGACCCTCTCCTCTATTACT
>NC_090732.1:144672222-144674722 GCF_036898095.1 Palaemon carinicauda | reverse complement strand
TAACTAGATTTCGATCAGCAGCATCTTAGCAGAAATAATAAAAGCGGACGTGACTGAGTTTCTGCCAATCAATGACGTCTTATCCCTCGTGAGCTCAAAAGAATATATGACGTTAATCTGAAAGGTTTCTCTTGACCATTAGCAGAATTGTACGAAGGACACACGGATATTTACTTATTGTCATGGACAACCAGATAGTTAACAAGATTTCAATATAATCATTAACGTAATTATTCTTATTGGCTTTATTATTAGCCCTATCATAATATATTCTTTATTGTAATCATTATAGCTTTGCCGTTACTATCATAATCCTTTTTATTGCTAAGGTATAGAAAAAACATCCTCTTTAACTTTGCACTTCTTACAATGAGCCTTAAAAGAATAGGAAAAATAGAATACGCAATTTGCCTTCAGGTGAAACGTGTCACTATGGCGTGAGAATTAAATAATAATAAATGATGAGAGGCGGTGAATTAGAAGTCATTTACATCATAAGATTATTTATTGTCTAAGTTAATTTTCACAGAAACATGAGTAGAAATCTTCTTCCATAGAACTGGATTTTTTCTAATCAAATAACTAAGAAAATGTAAGTCTCTACGTTGACATTCAAATTACTGGACAGTTTATCATAATGGTAATTAACAATTACTCTCTTGTAAATTAAAGACACACTCGGGAAGACCGGATACATAGCAAGTTACTGTTAATCTTCTGCCATCAGTAGAATAGCAATTTATCTCAAGTCCAAAATCTGGATCACAATCTTAATTTCTATCCAAGTCAAGCAAGAGGGAGGGGGCACACACAATACTTGTCTCACGTTATAAGTCCAAGGCAAAAGTTACTCTTAAGGTCGCAACCTAGTAGAGTAGTAGAGTGTCGTTTGGGCGTAATGGGCGCCCACCGGCGACAAGGGCACGCGACCATGGTTCACCGCCCAACTCTCTTCACTCTACTTCCAAGTTAGAGCTTATATGGCACCTGTCTATGTGGGGGTCAGGTCTTCCTCCAAGATATAGGTGGAATCCTTTAACTACGTGCCATCTGCGATATAGGTCGCCCAGAGCTAGGTTGACCCCACCTCAAATCTCAAACCCCCCCCCCCCCCCCCCCCCAAATAAAAAAGGCTTTTTCCAAGCTCCCTCATGCCTTTGACCTGGCTAGTAAAAGAATGACAACGGTTTAAATTCAACATAAAAGATGCAACTCTTTCCTCAGGCCCGGTGGCTTGTTTTTAAACAGATTTCCACAATACTCAGGAATCGTGGAGATGACGTCATAGGTCGGCAAGCCACCATCCTACTTCCTGCGACTTAATGAACCCCATTAATATTTTCATTTAATCATTTTTATGTGTGACAAACGCGTAGAGTAGTATTTTTGAAAACTGAGATTAATTTTTCCATTTCATATGGAATGGTAATCAAGAAACCAATTCACGTCATTATCATCATTATCGCTATTGGTAATGAAATAGAAATCTGTAACCTAAATGAGGTGCGATGGTCGATTTCAGAGTAAATAACAACAAAAAAACAAAAATATAAAGTTGGAGTGAGGAGGAGGAGAAAATGTGGGACATTATAGTGTATGGAAGAGAGAATTGTAAATCACTTTAATGGTGAAAAGAAAATAGCGACAGAACAGCTATCTGATTCCTCATTTCCAAAGAAAAAATATGTAAGAAGATTGAGCGTTGCTACGAGGTCGTCTATAAAAGTTCCTTCTCAGAGAACATGAGTCCAATTGTTAACCATATAAAAGTATGAAAGGTTATTATTACGTTCCTCCTTTCTTTATTTTGTACTTCTTTAAGTATGAATGAAAAAAGTTATAAAAAGAGAACCGCCATACTAGGAGAGACCTGCAATACATATCTTCAAAAGGATTTAACTCTTCTGATATGCGGCAAAATAGAACAATGCGCGAATCAAATTATTTTGAAGCAATTTTTCTGCAATGTGCAAACATCTACGAGGGGACTATCCATATACATTACCGAAATCTAAAACAATCGGAGCCCTATATTTCCCCCAAGTAAAAAAAGTGGTCAAGTTTCGACGTTTCCTTTATTTCGTGTTTCGACAAACATAAATTTCCAACGAGAATATTATCAACTGGGAAATAATTGAGACTCTTCCGGAGGGAGGGACCCTCTCTGCAACCGTCCCAACAAACCATTTACAAATGAATAAAAAAAGAGAAATAAAAGATAATATGAGCAATTTGACGCAATTTTGAAGACATGGAGGGATTGCACGATTCCCTTGTCCTGATCTGAATGCGAATATCCGGTTCATTACATTGAATTGATTGAAGCCTCAACAAGAGTGTGATTTTGTGGATGGAATTGCGGGAAGGCTTTTGAACCGGATTGGTTTGATGCTGATAATCGAATAATGATTGAAAACAAGGTTTCTGCATCGTCACTCTTTTTTCCATGGAACTTAGGAATATCAATTTTGTGTTCGCTTCAATACACAAACCCACACCC
>NC_090732.1:144663132-144668132 GCF_036898095.1 Palaemon carinicauda | reverse complement strand
GACGAGAGCAGAGGAATGTTCCAAGCCACGCTAATTGAGGGTCCCTCCGAGGTAGAAATGCTGCCTTCTATCGGCGGAAATGAAAAATACATCCGGCGCTATGAGTATCATGTACGTGCACGGGTATTGTTTACTTCGAGTGTCAAAAAAAAAATTCAGGTGTTCGAATTGTACTTAGCGTGTCGAAAAATTCGGATACAACCGGTATGACGAAAACTGCTTACTTCGTATGTCGAAATAAAATTCGGGTTTAGAGTAAAAAAATTGCTCGAATTTTACTTCGGATGTTGGAAAATTCGGATTTAGATACGTTCGTATGTAGAGGTTCCACTGTATATATATATATATATATATATATATATATATATATATATATATATATATATACACACATGTACATATATACATATATATATATATATATATATATATATATATATATATATATATATATATATATATTGCTGCCATACATCGAAATACAGGTACTTGTAATAGTAACTTTAAAATAAGTGTACGTTTAATTTTGCTTAGTGAAAATAAAGTGCTTTTTAAGTGAAGTACTTCCAATTACTTCATCTCTGATTACAGTAATTTCAATATCATTGCAATTATCAATAGTCTTAATTACTACTAGAGTTGTCCGCTAACCCTGGAGTACGTTTTTATATTCTATCATATCTGCAACGTGTTATTTTAGTACAGTGAAAGTCTCTTATTAGAAATCATTTACAATGTTGCTCCCAGTGGCATCATGGTATTTTCTTAGCAATGTGACATGCGTAGCCAGTTAAGATTTCCGGAAATTCTAAAGAACTCTGCAAGCAGTTTGTTGTTGGTATGTGATGCTCTGAAAGCAAACCTTCAGCCTTTTCTCCCAACAAAGGCTATTTAGGGCTGAGATTAATGGCTTAAACTTTGAGAAATGTAAGGACTTTACTTCTTAGTATGATTTTGTATTTCTATATAATTCTTCGTTAGATTTTTGCCGCTAAACATATGATAACAGTTGATATAACAATAGAGAAACCATCGAAATCTACTTTTACTTAATAACGTTGTCAAATATTTTTTTTCGGGGCTTAAATTTTAGTACTTAGACTTTAGTGCTTATAAAGTATTGTTAGCTGTACTTTAACCCAAGCTTCATATATTTGTATTTAAACACACACACACACACACACACACATATATATATATATATATATATATATATATATATATATATATATATACATACATATATATGTATGTATATATATACATACATATATTTGTATGTATATATATATATATATATATATATATATATATATATATATATATATATATATATATATATATATATATATATCTTGCACAACAACAAGTGCAGCTGTTTCTATTCTACTTCTGGACAAAGGCCTCAGACATATTTAATCATGTCTGAGGTTTGTCCAGTTTTCATCACCACGCTGGCCAGTGCGAATTGGTGATGGTAGGAGACTTTTGTCTGATCGTACACAGCAAACCAACCTATTATTGTTGTCCCTTACTAATGCAGCTTAGCT
Organism: Palaemon carinicauda; assembly: GCF_036898095.1. NCBI lineage: Eukaryota > Metazoa > Arthropoda > Malacostraca > Decapoda > Palaemonidae > Palaemon > Palaemon carinicauda. The sequence continues at coordinate 144,666,582 of NC_090732.1, read as the reverse complement.
GATCAGGGTAATACATAAACCCTTCCAGCACGTGAAGGTATTCTCACCCAGAAAGGGATATGTATATATAAGAGTGTATGTATATATAATATATACAGTATAAAATATATATATATATATATATATATATATATATATATATATATATATATATATGTGTGTGTGTGTGTGTGTGTGTGTGTGTGTGTGTGTGTGTGTGCGTGTGTGTGTGTGTTATGTGGGTGTGGGTTTGTATATGAAGCGAACACCAAATTGATATTCCCAAGTTCCATAGAAAAAGGAGTGACGATGCAGAAACCTTGTTTTCAATCATTATTAGATTATCAGCATCAAACAAATCCGGTTCAAAAGCCTTCCCGCAATTCCATCCACAAAATCACACTCTTATTGAGGCTTCAATCAATTCAATGTAATGAAACCGGATATTCGCATTCAGATCAGAACAAGGGAATCGTGCAATCCCTCCATGTCTTCAAAATTGCGTCAAATTGCTCACATTATCTTTTATTTCTCTTTTTTCTTCATTTGTAAATGGTTTGTTGGGACGGCTGCAGCGAGGGTCCCTCCCTCGGAAGAGTTTCAATTATTTCACAGTTGAAAATATTCTCGTTGGAAATTTACGTTTCTCGAAACACGAAATAAATGAAACGTTGAAACTTGACCACTTTTTTTACATGGGGGAAATATAGGGCTCCGATTGTTTTATATTTCTTTAATGTATAATGGTGTCCCCTCGTAAGTGTTTGCACATTGCAGAAAAATTGCCTCAAAATAATTTGATTCGTGCATTGTTCTATTTTGCTGCATATCAGAAGAGTTAAGTCCTTTTGAAGCTATTTATTGCATGTCTCTCCTAGTATGTCGGTTGTTTTTTATACCTTTTTTTTATTCATACTAATGAAGTATAAAATAAAGAAAGGAGGAACGTAATAATAACGTTTCATACTTTAATATGGTTAACAATTTGACACATGTTAATTGAAAAGAAAGTTTCACCCAACAGACTACCCTCTTAACAACGCTCAAGCTTCATACACATTTTTTCTTTGGAAATGAGGAATCATCAGATAGCTGTTCTGTCGCTATTTTCTTTCTGTATTAAAATGATTTGCAATTGTCTCATCCATCTAATGTAATGTCCCGCTTTTTCTCCTCCTCGTCTGTCTGTTACAATTTTTTTTTCTTTTACTCTGAAATCAACCAACGCACCTCAGCAATTCCTTCGGAGAGCTATAAACAAATCATTAAATTTACATATTTCTATTTTGTCACATATAGCTAAAATGACGTTAATCGGTTTCTTGATTACCATTCCATATGAAATATAAAATTAGGCTTTAACATAGCCTCAGTTTAAAAAAAAATACTACTATATGCGTTTTATAAGAAATACTTATTGAAAGTTTCTTAAAAATACTTATTCAGCTGAAGGCGAATTGCGTATTTTACTTGTCCTAATCTCTAAAGGCTCATTATGAAAAGTGGATAAGTTAAAGAGGATGTAAAAAATTATACATATAATTATCAGTTTTATCTATACCTTAGCAGTAAAAAAGATTACAGTGAAGAATATGTTAATGATAGTGGTAATAATAAAGTTCATAGGAATAATTACGTTAATGATGATATTGAAATCTTGTCGACACTCTAGTTGCCTATGACAATTGGCAAACTTCGTAATGACGGAGGATCTTTTTCATATCTGAAACTGTATTGCTCCTAATACAGCAGCAATACGAAATAGTCATGTGTCCCTTTGTACAATTCTGCTAATGGTCAAGAGAAACCTTCCAGATTAATGTCAAATATTCTTTTGAGCTCAGCGAGGGAGAAAACAATGTTGATTGGCAGAAACTCAGTCACGTCCGCTTTTATTATTTCTTTCAAGAAGTCGGTGGTCGAAATGTAGTCATTGCAAAACTTGCATTCCATGGATAGTCTGAAGATTTGCAGTGTCGTTGCATTGAAAATGTATAAGCAATGTTACAATCCTGTTTGAAATTTATTATAACTATACAATATCTTGATGAATTTGTATATAATTTTGTGACCGTATGACCCTAGAAGTAGGTTGATGTTATAGCCATCAGAATCAAGTAACAAGGTTGACTTTTAGAATATTTTCTTTCAATACTTTCTGGAAAGAACGACTCACGCGATAGCTCATCTGAAAAATAGTTTCGAATATTGGTTGAACAATATTCCAAAGCTTGCACTATTAATATTTCCTTAAATTATTCTGAGTTATAAGTTGATGACTAAAGAAAAACAAGTAAATATAACTTTTCCAGAATTAATCGATCAAACACCAATTGTTTGAAGTCAGTTTTTTTTTAAAGACACTCTTGAGATAAAAGGTAAAGTACGGCCGTTTAAAAGTCGAAATACACCACAGGATTGAAAGATGTATTTCATCCAGGAAAAGTCTGGAATGATCAGATGTCTAGATAAATTATGTAAAGAAGAGACTCTTATGATATCAGTATTGGTCATCAAGTGTTCATAGGTACCCTATGCAGCTTGAATGACACGATCTTATCAAGATAATTCTGAGTCAATTCAATAAACTAAGATAATGACAGGAGAGAGAAGAAAAACTTCACTTCCGAATATGGCTGACCATCTCAAAGCAAAAGTCATTGAAAAGATGACTAATTCTCCGTGGGAAACGCATTACATTTAACCTCGTTTCGAGTTTCTTATTCAGCAGCTTTAGCTTGCAAGATCTGGAGATGATGATATTTTAGAAATATCAAAAGTATTTTTTCATATTATATTTATATAAGTATATATATGTTTATGTATATATATGTTTATGTATATATATATATATATATATATATATATATATATATATATATATATATATATATATATATATATATATATATATATATATATATATATATATATATATATATATATATATATATATATATATATAACAGATATTGAGCGAAAAATCTATTTTTGGGTGAGGTAGCCATGTCGTCCTGATGGAAGTTCCTATTAGGTAGCTTTCTAGGGTAAATTTGACTACAGTGATATTCCCAGAGAATTTTACCTTAAGGTATCCAGAATTCTAACTCCTGGAGCGAATATCCCTAAATAATCTCACAGGGATATCGCATAATATCAGAGGACGTAGTCTTGACACGTCACATAGCTATCTTCGCCCCGAACAGTATTAACGCTTCGATGGGGGTATAAATTTTATGGAAGAAGCAACTTTCCCCGGATCATGACTAACGGGTGTACTGTCTGGATCCGTTCTGCGAATTACACAGGTGAATTTCGCCCAGTTATAGATAACTTTGAACCCAGGGTTTCTCTTCTGAACAGCTGAGCTGTCCTCTCATAAAGTCTGAAGTTCTATGAAGATAAACCTTTAGGCACTCCACTGGACATAGAGATGCATCTTCCTTCAGAGGGCAGATTTTCTAGGGACCC
>NC_090732.1:144643132-144658132 GCF_036898095.1 Palaemon carinicauda | reverse complement strand
TTTTGCAAAAGGAAAAGAGAACACAAGTTGTTTTCTCAGGTGTAACTTAGCGCCAAATGCTTTGTGCCCCAAGCGATAGCAAACAACTTGCAAAGGTAAAACCAAGTGTTGCTTTTGGTTCTTGTTTCATTACAAAGTTTTGGATCCGTCGTCGTTTCTCTCAATGGGTTATTAGGAGGAGGAGGAGGAGGAGGAGGAGGAGGAGGAGGAGGAGGAGTAATGCATTTACCTAATGAAGGCGAAGATAAATCCTCTTAAACACAGTAGTTATTACTGGAATATATTTTATCTCCCAATTATTTCTCGGAACAATTGATATAGGATGATTATATAATATCGTTTATTGTAATGTGCAATTATGGGTAATTTACGATAATTTGTCATTATTTGAACATAGCGCACACAGCGATTCATATTTAACCTGTTCGACTTCTTAGCAAACTGCTCTAAACATCCATTGCTTGTAACTTTTGCTGCAGCACCAGGAGAGGCGATAAGTCAGTATGACGATGCCTTGATAGACCAAATGGGTCTGACTTTAAAAAAGAATCTCATGTTTAAAGCCAATGCCTGAAATGATGCGAAAACAGAATTGCCAAATAATTCTGATATATTATTGGAATAACTTTTCCTTTCGAAATTAACCCAATTTAACACTTGCATGAAAAACAAAAGTAATAAACACACTATTCTTTGCAATGATCTTGAACTTCTCTTAAGTCGTCAACGTTTATTTTTTTATTTTTTTATTTATTTTTTTTTTGGAGTCTGATGTTTCGAAAGTGTTAAGAATATATTGTAAAATTCTTTCAGCCAATAATTCTGTACCTGTACTGGGTTTATTCTAGCAGGAATTCCGTAACTATACACAAAAATAGATTAGTATCATCTTATTCTAATTCTTGTTTCGTACTATTTCAATCAGCAATCTTAACCTTATACCAGTTAGAAATAAAAGACAATCTAATAAACCAATAGAGATATCGATTTCATGAGGCCCTGAAACGAATCCAGTAAGATGAAAAAATTTAAGATTTTATAATTAATTAAACTTTATGATTAGACATTTTGATGTGGGTGTGAATTGACGATGATTTCCGCATAAATCCTGAAATATTTTAGTTTTTTAGGATAAGGAAAGTTGGATTGTTGAGTCTTTGAGGAAATAATGGAAAAGTTTAGCGGCATAATCAAGTTATGAAAGGGACGGATCATAATATCTTTCCTTTCGCTCAGTGGACGAAGAGATGATTCTTGTCTTTGGATCAGTGATGTAATTTGATGGATCTTTTGACAAGGTGTGCCTCTCTCTCTCTCTCTCTCTCTCTCTCTCTCTCTCTCTCTCTCTCTCTGTCTCTCTCTCTCTCTCATATATATATATATATATATATATATATATATATATATATATATATATATATATATATATATATATATATATATATATATATATATATATAATAGTTTTAAAATATGTACGATGCTATTTGAAAGGTAAATTCTTCATGTCATCCAATGCCAAATATAAGCAAATGTACAGTAGGTGTGACTGCAAATGTAGTTTTGAGACATACGGTTTCTTTTATTCTTCAATTACACAAAAACTGGGATGTTGAGGTCTCTTCATATTTTAGGGGATGAATTTGTACCGAAGACATTTTTTCATTTTTTTCATACTACCATGTTTCAAGTGTTGTTCTCCAGTTCGGTTTTCATCTGTTTACTCACATCAAAATTGTGTGGTAAAAACTTGCATTTTGTTAAATTCCTTAATCCTGATACGGCTACTCATCTCTGGCACCGTCGTTCAATTAATTCTTGTTCATGTTGCACAAGATTTTTCATAATTCTTAACATTTAGATCTTCCCAGATTGTGCTATCCTTGTACTTAGTGCAAGTTATGTAGTCAGCTCAAACAGTTTTGCCTTCTCTGTTACACGGGTTGATACTTAACTGTATTCTAGAAGTTTTATTCCAGCTGTGACCAGATTGCGCAATAATCTTCCTAATCTGGTAGTAAAATCTGTGAAACTATAAAGGTTAAACTTGTTGCTAATACTTCTATGTTGAATATGTTGACACAAGTCTTGTTTCATGTTTGTATATGACTAATCTATTTGGACATTGTTAATGATCTTGAAATATTCTATATCTGTTATTTCTCATATTTTATTCGCCATTTCTCTTTCTTTCCTCACTAGGCTGCTTTCCTATGGGAGCCTTAGGTTTGTAGCATCCAGTTTTTTTTTTTTTTTCAACTAGGGCTGTAGCTTGACCAGGGATAATCGTAAAGGGATGGATGAGTTGATGCATAAAGTGAGTTTCTTATGAATAGAAAGAGAGAAAATGTCTGGTTTTGCATTAAACCCTTTTCAATAAAAGGAAAATGGAAAGAAAACATCATGCACGGGACATGTATATTATTTTCATATTGAGTTAGACTTAAAGGGATAGTAACTTTAGTAATTTGCAAAGATCATCTGCAAATTGAGCTAAATGGAGCTATCTCTTAGTGTCACAGAGACGGAATGGCTCCCACGTCGCTATGTTGAAATATTCTGGAGAAACCAAAAAAAATGTGAACGTAAATTCGGCAGCTTTTTGAGTGCGTTCAGCATTCTGATGTCTCTAAGCTTTCGTGGCACAAAACCTCTTTCCGAAAATCTTGTTTCAACACTTAGTTGAAAGTAGAACTTCGAACAGATAATTCATGTATTTTAATCTATGCATGTAAACTAAATTTAGGAGATTAATTGCCAGTAAAAATATATAAAAATTTTAATGCATTTAATAAAATGAGAAAAATGACAGCAATAAATTTCGTATATGATAGTTAACTTACCTAGCATTAAAAATATTGGATTTTGAGTGAAGCTGCAAGTTTTTTATTTATATTTGATTAAACTCTTTGGAATTTCAGTCCTTTATATGATTCATATCACAATGTTATAATGAGTTAGTCCCTTAAACAGAAATTGTTTTTACCTTGTGCATCTAATGAAAATAATATAATACGCTTCGTTTTATGCACACACAGTATATATATATATATATATATATATATATATATATATATATATATATATATATATATATATATATATATGGATATATATGTATATGTATATATATTATATCTGACTGATTGCAATAATTGCAGAAGCATCACACTAACGTCAGTTGTCATGAAAATATACACTATACTCTTATTAAAGAGACTCGAGAGAAATATTGATGAAAGACTGAGAGATGAACAAGCAAGATTTAGAAAAGGTAGCTGTACTGACCAAATTTTTATTTTGAGACATGTGGTGCAGCAATGTGTAGAATATAGAAATCCACTTTTGATGGCATTTGTGGACTATGAAAAAGCCTTTGATAGTGTATACCAGCAAATTTTGTGTAGTTCTACGTTATTATGGAGTTCCTCTCAATTATATAAATTTGATTGTTTGTTCATGAGCATAGTAAGTACAAAGTTAATGTTAGTGGGGTGCTATCAAATAAATTTTCAGTGTACAGCGGAGTATTCCAAGGGAATGTGTTGTCCTCTATGTTATTTATCCTCCTCATGGATTTTGTGATGCATAGAACAGTTGGGGATGGTGGAGAAGGATTGGACTGGATTAGTAACAGGAAATTAGCTGACCTAGAGTATGCTAATGACGGTGACCTAATTAGCAGAACACCATAAGACTTGCAAAGCTTTCTTGCCAGAATGCATGAAATATCACATGAGGTTGAGCCTTAAGAAAGACAGATGATGAGAACGGAATATGCGATGGAGGATGAAATATCATTGGAAGGAGAAAGGATTATTGAGGTGGAATCATTTAAATATTTTAGGAACTATGATCTCTAACACAGGATGTTTATAATTTGTTTATTGAAAGATTGAAAAAAAAGCAAATCAGACAATGGCTAGGTTAAGTAAAATTTGGGAAGCAAATCGCCTTAAATTACATATAAAAATCAGATTATTATATATGTTTAGTGCGATCGGTGTTATTGTATGGATATTGGGTCGTGTTATGACAATGAAACAATCTCCAACAGATTTAGTAGATCTGAGAAAAAAAGCCCTCCGAAGAGTATTGGGCGTTGAATGGCAGGGCAGGATTAAAAATGAAAATATAAGAGATTATTAGACTGCCATATGTGAATGAGATCATGTTGAGGGGTAGATGGAGATGGTATGGGCATGCTCTATGCACTCCCAAGAGAGACTAGTTCACCAAATGTTTAGCTGGGCTCCACAAGGCACTAGAATAGTTGGGAGACCCAGGCCTACATGGCTGAGAACTATGAAGCGTGAAATAGGTGATGAATGGAGAAGTATTAAATTAAAAGCTCAAGATAGAGACGACTGGCGAAATCAAACCAAGGGTCTTTGCGTCAATGGGCGTAGAAGAAGGTGATGATGATGATGATGAAGATTGTTATTGAATATTATTGCTTCATCGGCAGAATTCAATTTCTTGTCCAATTTCTCAATTTTATGGATAATTCTCATTACTGGGTTGCTACATTCAGCTAGCAAGTCGGTGAAGTTCATCAGGTAGGTGAAGAATACAGTTCAGGTTAAGACTCAATGTATTCAACACAAGTACAAGTAATACTTGAAAAATACAAAGGACAAAGTCAGGAGTAGATCGAGACGCGTTTCGGAACTGCTTGCTCCGTCTTCAGGCGAGAAATGAGGCTGTGGCTAGATCAGGGGCCTTATATATCCCGTCGCTGGTTCGTAGAAAGGGGCCTTGAATTTTGATTGGTCGAGCGGAGATTATAAGCTCGGGTAGCTGAGGAACAACGAACTCGGCTCGGTCTCCCAGGCTGAGAGGTGGGAAGGGATCCTGAATTCTGATTGGTCAGGACGCACGCCGAGACAGGCAAAAAGTCAGGCAAGCTCCTCTCTCGCTCAGACGACTGAGCTGAGAGAGAGAGCCGAGCTTCCTGATTGGCTGAGGTGCGCGCCGAGACGGGCTCAGAGTCAGACAGCCCATTCCCGCGCTCAGCAGATTGGGATTCCGGACCTTGCTCGCCGCCAAAATCAGCGCTCGGCCGGACGATTTCTTCATTTGTAGGAGTGTCCGGATCGGGGTTGTCATCATTCTGGGGGTCCTGTTCTTGATTCCTAGCGTTGATGCGACGACATGATGGCAGGAGAATCATCTCTTGAGTCGTATTCAATGCTGGTTTCTCTTTCTGGATGAATTGGGCTTCCAATATTCGTAAGCGCCTGCTGTCGGGGGCGCTGCCTATAATCTTGGTATTAGCAACGATGTCTGCTCGACTAATCTGGGTGTTGTATCGCTGTAGGGCGTGATTCCTTATAGCACCTTGTTGGACGTGACACGAAATCCTCTTTGAAAGCTTCATTGTAGTCATACCGATGTATTTGCCGGGGCATCCTCGGACTGGGCATTGATAGGAGTAGACTACATTCGTCTTCCTCAGAAGGTCGTTTCCAAAGAATTTTGGAAAGGACAAGGGCCCAACAACCTGAAATCGTTTTGTAATTGATTTTAATCTGTTTTAACTATATGGCTATGTATTTGAATTGTTTATGTATTTCTGTTTTTCCTTACATCAGTACCTGACTTGTAATTTTATAAACATTTTAGTGACCAAGTCCACAGATGATGGACGAAAGCTCTAAACGTTTTTTGTAATATCTACAAATATACACCAAGTTTTCAAACACGTCTTACATCATTGTGGAACCTTTTCAAGATAACAAGGAAGTACGACATTGTACTTGTTTGCACCATATATATATATATATATATATATATATATATATATATATATATATATATATATATATATATATATATATATTATATATATATATATATATATACATATACATATACATATATATATATATATATATATATATATATATACATATATATATACATATATATATACATATATATATATATATATATATATATATATATATATATATATATATATATATATACATATATATACATATACATATACATATATATATATATATATATATATATATATATATATATATATATATATATATATACACATATATATACATATACATATATATATATATATATATATATATATATATATATATATATATATATATATATATATACTGTGTGCATAAAACGAAGTGTCTTATGATATCTTCATACGATGCACAAGGTAAACAACAATCTCTGTTTTAAGTGACTAACCCCGTATGACAGAGATATAAACTATATAAATGACTTAAATTGCAGCGAGTTTTATTAATTATAAATTAAAAAATTGCAGCTTCACCCAAAATCCCTCTGGCATATAAAAAAGTTATTGCTGTCATTTTTCCTATTTTATCGAATGCATTAAAATTGTACATACATTATTCTAATTCGCAATTAATCTCCTAACTTTGGTCTACATGCATAGATTGATATATATATGAATTATCTGTTTGAAGTTCTACCTTCAGCTTTTTAAAATAAACCCAAAGGGTTAAAACAAGACTTTCGGAAAGGGGTTTTGCGCCACGAACGCTTAGACATTAGAATGCTGAAAGGAACTGAGTTGCCGAATTTACGATCGCATTTTTTGGTTTCTAAAGACTATTTCAACATATGAGCAACACGGGAGCCATTCCGTCTCTGCCACACTTACAGATGGCTCCCTTCAGCTCAATTTGCTGATGATCTTTGCAAGTGACATCGTCCCATTCTGCAATAACCTGATTCTTCCAACCAGTTACTATCCGCTTGAAGTCTAACTTGATATGGATATAATATACATGTCCCTAGCATAATAGGAACGGTTGAGGTGTAAGTGGAAATGACGCTACTCTTGATGTGTAACTTTGCTTTTGAAATGTTAACAGACGTACATATTCATCGAATGTCAAACAATTTATATCAATGGACGCTTGCGTGAAAGGAAATTAACTGCTTATGGATGCACATTCATATACATAAAAACGCAATGAAATTCTAACGCTGATGCCGTTTTAATCACGAATGAAATAGGAGCGTTCAGTGTAAGGTTAACTTTACTGCCTCAGGAAATAGGAATTACCCAAATATTAATGAAAATCGAATTGACTTGCAAAATCTAATTTAGTACTCACACACACACAATATATATATATATATATATATATATATATATATATATATATATATATATATATATATATATATATATATATATATATATATTATATATATATATATATATATATCATATATTTTATATATACATATACATATATATATATATATATATATATATATATATATATATATATATATATATATATATATATATATATATACATAATATATATAATGTATATACATATATATATAATGTATATATATATAATATATATAATGTATATATATAATATATATAATGTATATATATAATATATATAATGTATATATATAATGTATATAATATATATATATATATATATATATATATATATATATATATATATATATATATATATATATATATATATATAAATCAAAATCTCTCCCGAAAACTGAGTTCTAGTTATCAGCCTTTATAACTATCCATTTAATATTTTGTGTCGACACGTGTTTCGAATTAATTTTTTACGCGATTCTTGGCCAGTATTATATTGGTTGAACGATGGAATTAAACTGAAATGTAAAGGCTTTAGCGGTGATATTTCAGAATACGCTGGAAGGAGCCAACGAAAACTGATAAATTAGAATTCTTTGAAATAGAAAATTTCGAAAAATTTTCGTAAGTTTTCGAAACATTTCATAACCGATAAGGTTTTACCTCTTCAACGAAGCTTACGGTTGTTATCTCTTGTCCACAGCAGGCTAAACTGTCAGGATTACTCGCCCCATTCATAAAATGTGTTCGTAAACTGCGATATTCTCGGATTAAATTCCCTTTAAAGCAGCGCTGCTTCTTATGACAAACTGTGGTCTCGCTGCAATGATGTGGTTCTGTTATTTTCTGCGAAAAGTTCACGATTCCATTCTGGCAACGGGATTGATGTCGTTCATGTTTTCATAGGAGAAGTAGTTTGTATTCATATTGAACAGGGTGACATAGACTTTTTTATAGTTTATTTATGAAAGATATATTCTAATGTTGTTACTGTTCTTGAAATGTTACTTAAATTGTTCAATACTTCTTTTTTAGTTTATTTCATTATTTTCTAACTCACTGGGCTATTTATTCCTGTTGGAGCTCTTAGGCTGATAGCATCCTGCTTTTCCAACTAGGGTTGTAACTTAGCTAATAATAATAATAATAATAATAATAATAATAATAATAATAATAATAATAATAATAAAAATAATAATAATAATAATAATAATCTTCTCGGTAGGAGACCCTCCTTTAAACAAATAGAGTTGAATATTGTTGTTATCCATATTGACTCATTAGGGGTAATTTGAATGAATTACTACCAATTGTGTCACGTGGTGGCCCGGGGAAATCTGGTAAAACTCGCTGGTAAAGAGACTGATGTCTCACCAGGTAAATCCTCGGACAGCTAGATTAGTGTCAGGTTCAGATTTCCTTTATGGGCTCTCGTGGCATGGTTGGTTTCGACCTGGCCTTTCATTAGAAGGGGCTAGCGTTCGATCCCAAGTATGAGGTAGAAATTTATTTCTATTTGAACACGATGTTGTGTTGATATTTATCCATATATATATATATATATATATATATATATATATATATATATATATATATATATATATATATATATGCATATGTCTAATATACATATTTATATATTCAAATAACCCATATATTTTTTATATATTGTCTGGATTCTCTTAATGACCTCTGGATTAGAGCCCCAGGTGAAATCACACAAAGACAAGAGCTTGTGACCGGCCGGGAGTCGAACCCTGGTCCGACAAACTTGTATAAACAGTGACTTACCCACTTGGCTACGAAGAAAGATAAAAGTCAATGACAGTCCTTCTGTACTTATACCTGTTGAATTCAGATTTTTTTTTTTTACTTAGAATTGAAATCAACCCATCTTCGCCATCATAGCTAATTGGTAGTTTGCGACTTGGTATTTGATTAATGATACATTTTGCACATTTAGACGTGTTTTTCATATTCCAAGTAGCCATATATTTTTTATGCATTAATGTCTGGATTCTCTTAACGACCTCGGGATCAGAGCCCCAGGCAAAATCACACAAAGACATGAACTTTTGACTGGCCGGGATCGAACCCTGGTCCGGCAAACTTGTATAGACATTGACTTACCACTTGGCCATGAAGAAAGATAAAAGTCAATGACAATTCTTCTGTAGTTATACATGTCGAATTCAGGTGTTTTGTACTTAGAATTGAAATCAACCCATCTTCACCATCGTAGCTAATTGGTAGTTTGTGACTTTCCATTCGATTAATTATAAATTTTGCACATCTAGACGTGTTTTTCATATTCAAATAAGCCATATATTTTTATATGAGTTAATGTCTGGATTCTCTTAACGAACTCAGTTTCAGAGCCCCAGGCGAAATCACACAAAGACAAGAGCTTGTATCCGGCCGGGAGTCGAACCATGGTCCGGCAAACTTGTAGAGACAGTAACTTACCACTTCGGCATGGAGAAAGATAAAAGTCAATGACAATTCTTCAGTACTTATGCCTGTCGAATTTAGGTTTTTTTGTACTTAGAATTTGAAATCAACCCATCAAAACCATCGTAGCTAATTGGTAGTTTGTGACTTGGCGTTCGATTAATGATAAATTTTGCACATTTAGACATGTTTTTCTTATTCAAATAAGCCATATATTTTTGATACATTAATGTCTGGATTCTCTTAACGACCTCGGGATCAGAGCCCCAGGCGAAATCACACAAAGACAGAAGATTGTGACCGGCCTGGAGTCGAACCCTGGTCCGGCAAACTTGTATAGACAGTGACTTACCACTTGTCCACAAGCTCTTGTCTTTGTGCGATTTTGCCTGCGGCTGTGATCTCGAGGTCGTTAAGAGAATCCAGACATTAATGTATAAAAAATATATTACTTATATAGCCTATATATATATATATATATATATATATATATATATATATATATATATATATATTTATTTATATATACAGTATATATATATATATATATATATATATATATATATATATATATATATATATATATATATATATATATATATATATATGTGTGTGTGTGTGTGTGTGCGCGCGCGCGCGTTTATATATGCGGACAGATAGAGGGCGATACCAGAAAACCGTGAAATAAAGAAATATGTATATATATATAAAAAAGAGGACAGTAACTGCTTATGTGGGTTGTATAAGTGAGAGAGAGAAACACGTTGGGTGTGAGAATCAATTTGTATGAAGACATAACAGAATAATGTGCGAAAAACATTTGAAATAATCTCAAAGGCCAATTGTTTTTTCGCATAAAAGGACGTGAAGGGTATAATGAAATTTCTAGCTTTGAGGTCGGGCTAAAGAGAGAGAAAGAAAAAAAAAATAAAGTGCTAAGGGCAATGAAAGGTCTACCTCTGAAGCAAAGAGATTCTCATTTCAGAGCTCATTCGTGGGAATTATCTTTTCCAACTATCTCATTAGCATATTCATTAGGGTACCTTTGGACCAACATGAGGGTTCCCAAAAGTGTTAACGGCCATAGGAGGAAAATAAAAAAGTTAAAATCATTGCAATTCTAATGCGAAAATGGAAGAGTTTCTTGGATGAAGCCAAAGTAGCTGGTTTAAATTCATGGATTATTTAGTGAAGTTCTGCGTGGCTAGAGAACGAAAAAAAAAAAAGAAAACAAAACATGAGAGGATGAGTATAATGGTGTCAAAAAAGAAGAAAACAACAACAAAGATTTTTTTTCTTAGATTTAAGTTATTTTGATTTTATAAATGTGTTTAGTTGTTTAGATTTCTCTTTCACTGTTTGTTTGCTTGTTTTTTCCAACACTCGGATGCTTTTCCGATTGGTTCTTTTTGGATCGTAGCATTTTGCTTCTATAATTAGGGTTGTAGCTGGGCTTTCATAGAAATGATGGTGACTAACAAGATGGCTAAGTTAAGAGATGTAATGGTATCGAGAGATACGAAAGGAATGAAAACAAAATAGAAGTAAAATGGCTGTGAATTATAATTTCTAAAGGAATCCTTGATTCATTTTTGTAGGATTGTTTTTTATTCTTGGCAAATAACATTCTTAAAATTACTATATCTAGAAAATATATTCACTGCTTTACAAATAGTAGACAAAGAACAATTCAGTGTTAGACGGAGTCGAAATGATGGAAATGGGAATAGCTTTGTGCCAGGATTTTTCATTCAGGAAATGACCATAGCTCAACCGTTCATCTAACTTTGAAATATTGATGTAAATTCTCTCTCTCTCTCTCTCTCTCTCTCTCTCTCTCTCTCTCTCTCTCTCTCTCTCTCTCTCTCACACACAACATAAATCTTCCTCTTTCATCCAGAAATAGAATCATTATTGCAATATTGCTATTTGAAAAACCAGTCATCTTCCCTTCATCAGGATATCCTGTTTCCTTTTGAACCTTGATGAACGAAATGAAACATTTGAAATTTGAAACTATATATCGATGCAATTCAAATTTTTAAAATAAGTTTTTATGAAGGAATTGGAGAAGATGATAACCTTCATTTTGGTTCCCTTATTTACATTCATTCTATTATTATAATAAAGTAATTGATAACTAAATCATATCACAGATTGCTAACATAGGAATCCCTTAATTCTTTATCTTAAAGCTCGTTACTATCAAATAATATTCATTCATGGTTCCCCCCATACAATTTTTTTTAACCTTTTTTTCGTGTTAAGGTACGCGACCTGTCAAAAATGATGGCCACATATATACAGTAGATACTTGCACACAGATTCACCCTTCCCACCCTCTTCTCCCTTTTCTAACTATAAAGCGGCAATTTCGGCAAATTGTGAAATATTGTGGTTTCCGAGTGTTCCTCTCGGTGTAGCCCCTCTCACCAGGGTAGTAATACTCTAAGGTTTATAGAATATTCTATAGACCTCGTCTTACCCGAGGGACGGGAAGAGACAGAGTCGTCATACATATGCAAAATCCACCCAGCGTTACAGGAAAGATATATATATATATATATATATATATATATATATATATATATATATATATATATATATTTATATATATATATGTGTGTGTGTGTATACAGATATATGTATATATATGTATAGATATGTATGTATATGTATATGTATATGCATATTTATATATATATATATATATACATATATATATATATATATATATATATATATATATATATATATACATATACATATATATATATATATATATATATATATATATATATATATATATATATATATATATATATATATATATATGCCAGACACTTTCTCTTTGTTATATAGGAGAGATTAAGATTTATTGGGGGCTTCGCGACACTTATTAAAGTCTTTAGCTTCTTGTTTTCATCATAACCATGATTGTTTCTACATAGGTCTTGATTCAACGACTCTTTGCGCCTGTTACAATATCATGACAGCTGTAATAACTAATCGTATTCCTCAGTTGTATAGATGATCTAAGTCTTAAAGTATACTCTGCGCGAGCCTTACTGAATTATCATTGTCATTATGAGCATCTTGTAAAGTGAAAAAAAAGCATGAATCTGAATTTTTCATTTTATTCACTCCTGATTACGGAAAAGTTTCCCGCTCTGAACTGACCTGGTGGTTGGTTTTGGGAATTTTCAGATCGTACAGCAAAATCTCGAAAAATACAAAGCATCCAATTTCCCTTCATTCATTAAAGTTCTGAGCTCTCATTAGGCTCCATGAGAGGGGCAAGACACCGGAAAATTCCAATTTTAAAAATCCCTTTTTAAACTTTAATATCTCACTACGGATTTAGAGAATGAAAATACATGCAAGAAACTAGATAAAAACAATGTAATGAGAATAAGAGTAATCAGGATAAGAAAAGAAATTTTTAAAGAAATTATCTGAAATAGGGATTTAAAATTAAACTTGCTTAGTTTAATGAAAAACTTTTCATGGTGACATTTCTACTTTGTAGGGTTACACAGGAATATTTTTTCAATGACCCTACAACTAAACTTTTAGGATCAATTTGGTCGAAATCCTACTTTTGCAGTGAACTCGTCATAGCCCCTGCTACGTGCTTCACACGCTCGCCTTAAAACATCCATTGATTGCATGCATTTACAGAACTCTCTAAAGTACATTTATTTTCATGACTCAAAAAATATTTTCCTTTCTTATGCTTGTTTTTTTTTACTACATGACTACACAGTCACTATCAAATTACTTATTTAACTGTAAATCTACATCTGTTACTTTTTCTTATCAGACATTGATTAATTAACGAGGAGCAATGATATACCGACTTACATTTACTATCTATGTATGATGTATGTACTATTTGTATGTCACCAAAATAGCAAATGACTTCGACGTTCATCCCAGAATCACATAACAAAGATTTATTCTCTTTGAAGTAACCTTTTACAACTCTAGTCATTTCTTATACCCCACACGAACACACACATACAACCCCCCACTCGCATACCCATATAATATATATATATATATATATATATATATATATATATATATATATATATATATATATATATATATATATATATATATATATATCACATACAACAACAAATGCATCTATTTTTATTCTACTTCAGGATGAAGGCCTCAGACATATGTTTAATCATATCTGAGTCATGGCCAGTTTTCATCACCACGCTGGCCAGTGCGAATTGGTGATAGTGAGAGACTTTTGTCTGATCGTACACAGCAAACCAACCTATTATGGTGTCCCTGACTAATGCAGCTTAGCTGATCAGGGTAATACATAAGCCCTTCCACTACATTAAGGTATCCTCACCCAGAAAGGGATATGTATATATGTGTGTATGTATGTTTGTATGTATATATATATATATATATATATATATATATATATATATATATATATATATATATATATATATATGGGTGTGGGTTTGTGTATGAAGCGAACACAAAATTGATATTCCCAAGTTCCATAGAAAAAGGAGTGACGATGCAGAAACCTTGTTTTCAATCATTATTCGATTATCAGCATCAAACCAATCCGGTTCAAAAGCCTTCCCGCAATTCCATCTACAAAATCACACTCTTATTGAGGCTTCAATCAATTCAATGTAATGAAACCGGATATTCGCATTCAGATCAGGACAAGGGAATCGTGCAATCCCTCCATGTCTTCAAAATTGCGTCAAATTGCTCACATTATCTTTTATTTCTCTTTTTTCTTCATTTGTAAATGGTTTGTTGGGACGGCTGCAGAGAGGGTCCCTCCCTCGGAAGAGTTTCAATTATTTCCCAGTTGAAAATATTCTCGTTGGAAATTTACGTTCCTCGAAACACGAAATAAATGAAACGTAGAAACTTGACCACTTTTTTTACATAGGAAATGTAGGGCTCCGATTGTTTTAGATTTCGGTAATGTATAAGGGTGTCCCCTCGTAAGTGTTTGCAGAGTGCAGAAAAATTGCTTCAAAATAATTTAATTCGCGCATTGTTCTATTTTGCTGCATATCAGAAGAGTTAAATCCTTTTGAAGATATTTATTGCAGGTCTCTACTAGGATGTTGGTTCTCTTTTTATAAATTTTTTATTCATAATAATGAAGTACAAAATAAAGAAAGGAGGAACGCAATAATAACGTTTCATACTTTTATTTGGTTAACAATTGGACACATGTTAATTGAAAAGCTTCATACACATTTTTTCTTTGGAGATGAGGAATCATCAGATAGCTGTTCTGTCGCTATTTTCTTTTTCTATTAAAATGATTTGCAATTCTCTCATCCATCTACACTGTAATGTCCCACCTTTTCTCCTCCTCCTCCGTCTCTTCCACT
>NC_090732.1:144620632-144640632 GCF_036898095.1 Palaemon carinicauda | reverse complement strand
TACGGAAGTTATTGCTGCGACTCCCCCATTGAAACTTTTGTCATTCGCCAGCAGAGAGGCGTTTGCTTGGTTTCAGCGCGCATAAGTCCAGTTTTGCATCAACGGCGTGACTCGCTCAACCACCAAAGCAGATTATGTTCTCGCGGCGATACCTGAGGATACCTTCCCAGAAATATCCGACTGGCTTTGTGAACAAGGAGACACCCCAATAGCGTATGACGCCCGCAAAACATACCTTCTGCAGCAGTACTCGCCGTCGCCAGCCGCCCGTATAGCAAAGCTTTTTCAGCTCTCTCAACAACCGTTGGGGGACCAAAGGGCTTCGCTTGCCCTCAGGGAAATGACCAGTATTGCTCGCCTTCAACCTGCTGCAGACGGCTCTCCTCGTGAGATGAACCTACTTTGAGCCCTTTGGATACGCCGTTTACCCGGAGCTATACGCGCTGCCATACCCGATGTCAATAGTTTACCCATAAAGGACTTGATGACCAAAGCCGACGCCCTTATGGACAGCCACTTCAAGACCTCCATCAACGCCTCCACTCCTGACGAAGAGGATGCCTATTCAACATCAACCGAAGCTGACATGAATGCGGTAGGACATACACGCCTACCCCGAGACATGCCGAAGCCGCGACAAAGCCACCCACCACCCACCAATTGCTCGCGCCCCAACAAACAACTTCTACAGCCACTTACTGCTTCCCATCCGCCGCATTTTTGCTACTACCACTTCAGATTCGGGGCAACTGTGAAGAAATGTGCCGAGGATTGTCAGTGGCCAAAAAACGTGTAAGTAGGCCATCGCTCGTGGTGGTGGCCTCCCGTGTTTATAATCTTTTCTTTTTACATGATGCAGGAACAGGCGTGCGTTTTCTGGTAGACACGGGTGCTTGTCGTTCTCCTCCTCAAAAGAGGAACACATCCGTCACCTGCGCATCGTGCTTGACCGCCTGCAACAAAACGGCCTTGTAGTCCAGTACGACAAGTATACCTTTGGCGCCAATGAATTGTCGTTCTTAGGGCACCGCATCACTCCTGAAGGAGTCCATCCCCTCCCTGAGAAGGTAGCAGCTGTTCAGAACTTCCCCGCGCCCTCGACCGTCAAAGCTCTGCAGGAGTTCTTGGGCATGATCAACTATTATCACCGTTTTCTGCCATCCATTGCTGCCACTCTTGCTCCCCTCTACGCCTCCCTCAAGGGCAAGCCAAAGGACCTGAAGTGGGGTCCCCTTCAAGAAGCAGCCTTCTGCAATGCAAAGAAGGCCCTATCAACTGCTGCGGCTCTCACTTTTCCTATCCCACATGCCCCTCTCCTTCTCTCCACCGATACCAGCGACGTCGCTATTGGTGCAGTACTCGAGCAGGTGGTCAATGGCTCGCCCCGCCCATTGGCCTTCTTCAGCAGAAAACTGTCCAAGGCAGAATCGGGTTATTCTACCTTCGGTCAAGAATTGCTGGCGGTGCACTTGGCTGTCCGTTTGTCATTTCTTAGAAGGTACGCCCTTCGTCATTCGAACAGACCACATGCCTCTGGTGCACACCTTTACTCGACAGTCTGATGCCTGGTCCGCCTGGCAACGCCGACATCTCTCCGCTGTGGCTGAATACAATTGCACCCTTCAATACGTTCCTGGGAAAATGAATCCCGTTACCGATGCCCTGTCAAGAAACACGTTGGCTGCCGTTGAACTGGGATTGGATTACAACGGCCTGGCTGAAGCCCAACGACAGGATCCAGAATATCAAGCATGTAGGACATCCTGCACATCCCTCCGTTGGGAAGACTTCCCCCTCGGAGACTCCAACACCACCACCCCTCTGTGACGTCAGTACTGGCAGACCACGACCTTGGATTCCTGCTCCCATGCGCCAACAGGTGTTTGATTTCATTCACGGCCTTTCACATCCCTCGTGATGTTCTACTGCACAACTGCTGAAGGCAAAGCTCATTTGGCACGGCATTTCTAAGGATGCTAAGGATTGGGTCTGCGCCTGTGCTTCTTGCCAAACTTCCAAAGTACATAGACACGTGGATTCAGGAATGGGCACCTTTCCTCAACTTCAGCGTCGTTTTGCACACATTCATGTCGATGTTGTAGGCACACTACCCACATCACAAGGATATTGTTACCGGTTTACCGTCATCGACCGCTCCACTCGTTGACCTGAAGCCATTCCCATGGAAACTGCAACGTCCGCCTCATGTACATCTGCCTTACTCTCTGGATGGATTGCAAGATTTGGTATCCCTGAGCATATTACTTCTGACAGGGGAACCACTTTCACCTCTCAGTTGTGGACATCATTAGCAAATCTCCTGGGCATCACCCTACATCAGACAACGGCCTACAACCCCGCTGCCAATGGAATGGTTGAACGTTTTCATCGCACCCTCAAAGCAGCTTTGATGTCCCGCTGCAAGGATTGCAACTGGTTTACTCAGCTTCCCTGGGTCCTCCTGGGACTAAGGACCATTCCTAAAGATGCCCTGGACGTCTCGGCAGCTGAAATGGTGTTTGGCGACCCGTTGGTTGTCCCTGCCGAATTTTTTCCTTCTACAACCTCCGCCGACGATCTCCAGCGCATACGTCACGTCGTGGGAAAATTTACTCCATGCCACCAGACTTACAAGCCCCCAGCGAAGCATTACATACCGACAGACTTGCAGTCTGCAACGCACGTCTTCCTGCGCAACGACACTACCAAGCCCCCGCTAACGCCCCCTTACACGGGCCCTTTCCTTGAGATCTGACGCAGTCCGAAAGCATTCCTACTAAACATTCGTGGCAAAGAAGACTGGGTCTCCATTGATCGTCTAAAACCTGCTTATCTACTGCCAGATGACCCGCCTACTGTTCGCCTCTCTAGATCAGGGCGCCCTATTTAACATGTACAGTATGTAATTTTTAGGGTGGGAGCCATGTACCAACTGTGTGTCACACGATCGTACATAAATTATTTTGCATATATTATGCTTGTATATGCGCTCTTCCCTCGCACTAAAAAGAACTAGAATAAACATGTCTGTGTTTTTCCTATCTTAACATTGTCTATCTCGAACATGAAAATTCATGTTGCCTTGAGGTTTTGTATATAAAGGAGAGTGTTCTTTAATAAAGTTACTCAGTTGATTGCATCCTGCCTTTGAGTCATAACCTTTCTCTCGGCCGTCACAATATATATATATATATATATATATATATATATATATATATATATATATATATATATATATATATATATATATATATATATGTATGCATGTATATGTATATATATGTATTCCAGGTAATTTTTGGATGTTTGAATTCTTAACTCAAATAGCAATTATAGAAATGTCATTATTCAACATCAGTGAATCTGTTTAAAATGTAAAATGTTATTAACCTGACTAACATTCTTTACATGTAGTTTAAATTATCGTCTTTTTAAACTAACTCTCTCTCTCTCTCTCTCTCTCTCTCTCTCTCTCTCTCTCTCTCTCTCTCTCTCTCTCTCTCTCTCTCTTTCTTTTACATTTGTGTACTACAACTTATTGTATAATTAATGACGTAAGGTAAAAGACTCAAGAAGAATTAAGGAAAGTTAAAGCTCTAATGTCAATGCCTATAGAGAAACAGGTTAAGAAATAGTCGACCAAAGTATATAGAAATTTCTCTGAAATGTTAATTAATAAATGCGTAGAAAGATTGTATGTGAAGACTTTGATGATGAGAGTTATATAGACATATTCATCATATAGGTCTTAAATGTGATAAGAACATTTTTTCATTAGATAAGGATATAGAAGACCTAGGCAAGCCACAGAGTATTATTAATCAATTAACAATGTTAAAGAAAGAATGCAATTGCCTCTGCCAACGAAGTTGGAAGGATGTTATGTTTTACCCCCTGTTTATTTGTAAGCTATTGAACATCTTCCTGGCCACAATTTTAATAGAGTGATGAAACTTGCTGAGATTAACTTATGTAAAATCCTGGAAATTATTAGTTATGATGGGTCAAGGTTAAAGGTCAAGGTCACGGTCAAGCAAAATGTCCAATTCACGTAATCAGCAATAAGTTTGAACATTGTCGTCACAGAGACTTCAAACTTTGTTCATGGTTGAGTGTATGAAAATCCAAGGTCAAGAGTCGAGCAAAAGGTTTAGAAATAAGATGCCACAGCGGAGGTCTGCACTCTACTGAGTGCCCCTCAAGTTGGTTAAAGTAAAGCTGAACAAAATCTTTCCACTTTTAGAGGTCATCATTGCAAAAGTCCTATAGTACAGTCTCTAATGTCTGATCTGGAAATGAAAGAGGCAGCGTTAACTTAAGACTTCAAATATACTGTATGTATATTTCTTTATAGTAGAGTGCAGTGATATTTGTAGCTTCAACTTCATAAAGTGATAATTTTCCTATAATTATTGCTGTTTAAAAGAATACCGATTCGGTAGGCGCTATTTCAGGGAATGGAAACAGTAGGTGAAGGGGAGTATGAAAAAGCAAAAGGCAGATAATAGGAAAGATAAAAAAAAAAATAAAAATGATACTTGGAAGGACGAATTGAAACTAAAGTTCATAGCAAATGAAAATTATCAGAGCACGTTAGTTATTCGTTGTACTTTGTATAATATACAACATCGGGTTAAAAGTTTTGCGCTTTGTTAATAATAAACTTGTTTAGTATGAAGTGGTTTTCGTATTTCTGCTCTTGCAGCATTTAGTGAACAAAAGTTCTCAAGTCCTTATTGGCTTTATTTGTAAAAGGTAAATCTAAGAATAAAGTCGGTTGATCTGATTAGAAATAGTTTTATTTCTTCTAAGCAAAATCTTCGTAAGTATTGCGGAATTAACCTCTTGCAAATTCACTTCTGTTCCTAAAAAAGCCCCACCAAAGTCTAATGCCTTAACTTCCCTAATTCAATGTCTAAAGTTAGAAAACCTTACAAAGTTCAGTTAAAAGAAAGAAACAAAAATAATTTGGCAAAAGGAAAAGAGAATCCAAGTTGTTTTCTCAGGTGTAACTTAGCGCCAAATGCTTTGTGCCCCAAGCGATAGCAAACAACTTGCAAAGGTAAAACAAAGTGTTGCTTTTGGTTCTCGTTTCATTACAAAGTTTTGGATCCGTCGTCGTTTCTCTCAATGGGTTATTGTGAGGAGGAGGAGGAGGAGGAGGAGGAGGAGGAGTAATGCATTTACCTAATGAAGGCGAAGATAAATCCTCTTAAACACAGTAGTTATTACCGGAATGCTTCATCTCCCAATTGTTTCTCGGAACAATTGATATAAGATGATTATACAATATTGTTTATTGTAATGTACAATGCTGGGTAATTTATTCATTGTATCTATTTTTTTTTACTACTATAATTTGATGACGGGTACCTACATTTTGTCATTATTTCAACATCGCGCACACAACGATTCATATTCAACCTCTGTTCGACTTCTTAGCAAACTGCTCGAAACATCCATTGCTCGGAATTTTAACTGCAGCACCAGGAGAGGTGATAAGTCAATATGACGGTTGCTTGATAGACCAAATGGGTCTGACTTTAAAAAAGAATCTCATGTTCAAAGCCAATGCCTGAAATAATGCGAAAACAGAATTGCCAAATAATTCTGATATATTATTGGAATAACTTTTCCTTTCGAAATGAAACCAATTTCACATTTGAATAAAAAATAAATGTAATAAACACACTATTCTTTGCAATTATCTTTAACTTCTGTTGAGTCGTCAACGTTTATTTTTTTATTTTTTTATTTTTTTTTTTTTTTGAGTCTGATGTTTCGAAAGTGTTAAGAATATATTGTAAAATTCTTTTAGCCAATAATTCTGTACCTGTACTGGGTTTATTCTAGCAGGAATTCCGTAACTATACACAAAAATAGATTCGTATCATCTTATTCTATTTCCTGTTTCGTACTATTTCAATCAACAATCTTAACCTTATACCAGTTAAAAATAAAAGACAATCTAATAAACCCATAGAGATATCGATTTAATGAGGCCCTGAAACGAATCCAGTAAGATGAAAAAATTTAAGATTTTATAATTAATTAACCTTTATGATTAGACATTTTGATGTGGGTGTGAATTGACGATGATTTCCGCATAAATCCTGAAATATTTTTGTTTTTTAGGATAAGGAAAGTTGGATTGTTGAGTCTTTGAGGAAATAATGGAAAAGTTTAGCGGCATAATCAAGTTATGAAAGGGACGGATCATAATATCCTCCTTTCGCTCAGTGGACGAAGAGATGATTCTTGTCTTTGGATCAGTGATGTAATTTGATGGATCTTTTGACAAGGTGTGCCTCTCTCTCTCTCTCTCTCTCTCTCTCTCTCTCTCTCTCTCTCTCTCTCTCTCTCTCTCTCTCTCTCTCTCTCTCTCTCTCTCTTATATATATATATATATATATATATATATATATACATATATATTATATATATGTGTGTATATATATAATACATATATATATACATACAGTATATGTATATGTATGTATATGTATGTATGTATATATATATATATATATATATATATATATATATATATATATATATATATATATATATATATATATATATATATATATAATCGTTTTAAAATATGTACGATACTATTTGAAAGGTAAATTCTTCATGTCATCCAATGCCAAATATAAGCAAATGTACAGTAGGTGTGACTGCAAATGTAGTTTTCAGACATACGGTTTCTTTATTCTTCAATTGTACAATAACTGGGATGTTGAGGTCTCTTCATATTTTAGGGGATGAATTTGTACCGAAGACATTTTTTCATTTTTTTCATACTACCATGTTTCAAGTATTGTTCTCCAGTTCGGTTTTCATCTGCTTACTCTCATCAAAATTGTGTGGTAAAAACTTGCATTTTGTTAAATTCCTTAATCCTGATACGGCTACTCATCTCTGGCACCGTCGTTCAATTAATTCTTGTTCATGTTGCACAAGATTTTTTATAATTCTTAACATCCTTTTTATTTAGATCTTCCCAGATTGTGCTATCCCTGTACTTAGTGCAAGTAATGTAGTTAGCTCAAACAGTTTTGCCTTCTTTGTAGTCAGCTCAAACAGTTTTGCCTTCTCTGTTACAAGGGTTGATACTTAACTGTATTCTAGAAGTTTTATTCCATCTGTGACCATATTGCGCAATAATCTTCCTAATCTGGTAGTAAAATCTGTGGAACTATAGAGGTTAAACTTGTTGCTAATACTTCTATATTGAATATGTTGACACAAGTCTTGTTTCATGTTTGTATATGACTAATCTATTTGTTACTGATCTTGAAATATTCTATATCTGTTATTTCTCATATATATATTATTCGCCATTTCTCTCTTTCTTTCCTCACTAGGCTGCTTTTCTATCGGAGCCTTAGGTTTGCAGCATCCTTTTTTTTTTTCAACTAGGGCTGTAGCTTGATCAGGGATAATTGTAAAGGGATTGATGAGTTGATGCACTAAGTGAGTTTCAAATGAATAGAAAGAGAGAAAATGTCTGGTTTTGCATTAAACCCTTTTCAATAAAATGAAAATGGAAAGAAAACATTATGCAAGGGACTCCTGTTATTGCAGAATGGGACGACGTAATTTGCAAAGATCATCAGCAAATTGAGGTAAAGGGAGCTATCTGTTAGTGTCACAGAGACGGAATGGCTCCCACGTCGCTATGTTGAAATAGTCTCGAGAAACCAAAAAATGTGATCGTAAATTCGGCAGCATTTTTAAGTGCGTTCAGCATTCTGATGTCTCTAAGCTTTCGTGGCGCAAAACCCCTTTTCGAAAATCTTGTTTCAATACTTAGGGTTTATTTCAAGTAGTTGGAAGCAGAATTTCGAACAGACAATTCATATATTTTAATCTATGCGTGTAGACTAAAGTTAGGAGATTAATTGCCAATGAAAGTAATGTATAACAATTTTAATGCATTTAATGAAATGAGAAAAATGACAGCAATAACTTTCGTACATGATAGTTAACTTACCTAACATTAAAAAAAATGTATTTGGGTAAACTGCAAATTTTTTTATTTGTATTTGATATAAAACTTTGGAATTTCAGTCCTTTATATGATTCATATCACAATGTTATACTGAGTTAGTCCCTTAAACAGAAATTGTTTTTACCTTGTACATCTGATGAAAATAATATAATACCTGCTTCGTTTTACGCACACACACACGCACACTATATATATATATATATATATATATATATATATATATATATATATATATATATATATATATATATATACATACATACATACATACATACATATATATATATATATATATATATATATATATATATATATATATATATATATATATACATACATACATACATACATATATATATATATATATATATATATATATATATATATATATATATATATTCAGTATATATATATATATATATATATATATATATATATATATATATATATATATATATATATATATATATATTACATCTGACTGATTCCAATAATTGCAGAAGCATTACACTAACGTCAGTTGTCATGAAAATATATAGTATGCTCATATTAAAGAGACTCGAGAGAAAGACTGATGAAAGACTGAGAGATGAACAAGCAAGATTTAGAAAATGTAACTGTACTGACCAAATTTTTATTTTGAGACATGTGGTGCAGCAATGTGTAGAATATAGAAATCCACTTTTGATAGCATTTTTGTACTATGAAAAATCCTTTGATAGTGTACACCAGCAAATTTTATGTAGTTCTGCGTTATTATGGAGTTACTCTCAATTATATAAATTTGATTGTTTGTTCATGAGCATAGTAAGTGCAAAGTTAATGTTAGTGGGGTGCTATCAAATAAATTTCCAGTGCACAGCGGAGTACTCCAAGGAAATGTGTTGTCATCTATGTTGTTTATCCTCCTCATGGATTTTGTGATGCATAGAACAGTTGGGGATGCTGGAGAAGGATTTTACTGGGTTGGTAACGGGAAATTAGCTGACCTAGAGTATGCTACTGACGGTGTCCTAATTAGTAGAACACCACAAGACTTGCAAAGCTTTCTTGCCAGAATGCATGAAATATCATATGCGGTTGAGCCTCAAGAAAGACAGATGATGAGAACGGAATATGCGATGGAGGATGAAATATCATTGGAAGGAAAAAGGATTATTTAGGTGGAATCATTTAAATATTTTAGGAACTATGATCTCTAACACAGGATGTTTATAATTTGTTTATTGAAAGATTGAAAAAAAAGGCAAATCAGATAATGGCTAGGTTAAGTAAAATTTAGAAATAAAATCGCCTTAAATTACATATAAAAATCAGATTATATATGTTTAGTGCGATCGGTGTTATTGTATGGACATTGAGTCGTGTTATGACAATGAAACAATCTCCAACAGATTTAGTAAATCTGAGAAAAAAAGCTCTCCGAAGAATATTGGGAGTTGAATAGCAGGGCAGGATTAAAAATGAAAATATAAGAGATTATTAGACTGCCATATGTGAATGAGATCATGGGGAGGGGTAGATGGAGATGGTATGGGCATGCTCTTTGCACTCCCAAGAGAGACTAGTTCACCAAACGTTTAGCTGAGCTCCACAAGGCATTAGAATAGTTGGGAGACCCAGGCCTACATGGCTGAGAACTATGAAGCGTGAAGTAGGTGATGAATGGAGAAGTACTAAATTAAAAGCTCAAGATAAAGACGACTGGCGAAATCAAACCAAGGCTCTTTGCGTCAATGGGCGTAGGAGATGATGATTTATTATTATTATTATTATTATTATTATTATTATTATTATTATTATTATTATTATTATTATTATTGGCTAAGTGACAACCCTAGTTGGGAAAGAAGGATGCTATGAGCCCAAGGGCTCCAACCGGAAGAAATAGTTCTGTGAGTTAGGAAATAATGGAATACACTAAAAAGGAAGAATTGAACAATTAAAACATTTTAAGAACATCAACATCAAAATTTCTTTCATTAACAAACTTTAAAAAGTCTTAAGTTACCCTGTTCAATATGAAAACAAACAACACTATCTTTATAAACATGAGCGATATCAACCCCGTTGCCACAATGGAATCGTAAACTTCATCGGAGAAAATAACGGAACCACATCATTGCAGCGAGACCACAGTTTGTCATAAGAAGTAGCGCCGCTTTAAAGGGAGTTTAATCCGAGAATATCGCAGTTTACAAACAGATTTTATGAATGGGGCGAATAATCCTGACAGTTTAGCCTGCTGTGGACAAGAGATGATAACCGTAAGCATTGTCGAAGAGGGAAAACCTTATCGGTTATGAAATGTTTCGAAATCTTACGAAAATTTTTTCGAAATTTTCCATTTCAAAGAATCTTAAAATTCTAATTTATCAGTTCTCGTTGGGTCCTTTCAGCGTATTCTGAAATTTCACCGCCAAAGCCTTTACATTTCAGTTTAATTCCATCGGTCAACCAATATAATCCTGGCGAAGAATCGCGTAAAAAATTGATTCGAAACACGTGTCGACACAAAATATTAAATGGATAGTTATAAAGGCTGATAACTAGAACTCAGTTTTCGGGAGAGATTTTTATTTTGATTTATATATGTATATATGCACGTATATATATATATATATATATATATATATATATATATATATATATATATATATATATATATATATATATTAATATACATATATATATATATATATATATATATATATATATATATATATATATATATATATATAATGTATATATTTATATTATATATATACATACTGTCATAGGGAAGTATGGCGTACCAGGTGAAAATGAGAGTGATGAAAGACTGGTAGATATGTGTGTTGAACAAGAGATGGTAATAAGTACTAGCTTTTTCAAAAAGAAAGATAAAATTAAGTGTACATGGGTAAGAGTGGCAAATGGAAGAGTAGTAGAAAGGGCATTAATGGATTATGTGTTGATAACTAAAAGAATGTTTGGAAGGTTGAAAGACGTGCACGTGTTTAGGGGTATGGCTAATGGTATGTCTGATCATTTTTTGGTGGAAAGAAAATTAGTTGTAGCAAAAGAGTGGGGGAATAGAGTAGGTGGATGTAAAAGGGAGCTAGTTTGGGTTGAAGAGCTAATAAAACCAGGTGTAAAAAGTAAATATCAGGAAAGGTTGAAAATAGCATATGACGAAGTGAGAGTATGAGAAACTGGTAATTTAGAGGAGGAGTGGAAGTTAGTAAAAGAAAATTTTGTTGGGATTGCAAGTGATATGTGTGGCAAGAAGGTTGTTGGAGGCAGCATGAGGAAGGGCAGTGAATGGTGGAATGAAGGAGTGAAGGTAAAAGTGGAAGAGAAAAAGAGGGCTTTTGAAGAATGGCTGCCGAGTAATAGTATAGAGAAGTATGAAAAATATAGAGAGAAAAATGTGGAAATAAAGCGCAAGGTACGTGAGGCAAAGCGGGCAGCTGACCTGAGGTGGGGTCAGGGATTGGGTTAGTGATATGAAGAGAATAAGAAGAAGTTTTGGAAAGAAGTGAAGAGAGTAAGGAAGGCTGGCGCAAGAATTGAAGAGACAGTGAAAGATGGAAATGGAAGGTTGTTAAAAGGAGAGGAGGCAAGGAAAAGGTGGGCGGAATATTTTGAAAGTTTACTGAATGTTGAGGATAATAGGGAGGCAGATATAATTGCTATTGCAGGTGTTGAGGTACCGGTGATGGGAGATGAGAATGAGAGAGAGATTACAAGAAAGGAAGTGAGGAGAGCACTAGATGAAACGAGAATAGGAAAAGCATCTGGTATGGATGGTGTGAGAGCTGAGATGTTGAAGGAAGGGGGTGTGACTGTACCTGAATGGTTGGTGAGATTGTTTAATATGTGTTTTGTGTTGTCAATGGTACCAGTAGATTGGGTTGGTGCATGTATTGTACCACTATATAAGGGTAAGGGAGATGTGCATGAGTGTTGTAATTCAAGAGGTATTAGTTTGTTAAGTGTAGTTGGAAAAGTGTATGGTAGAGTAATGATTAATAAGATTAAGGATAAAATAGAGAATGCAATCTTAGAAGTACAGGGTGGTTTTAGAAGAGGTAGGGGTTGTATGAATCAGATTTTTACAGTTAGGCAGATATGCGAGATATATTTAGCAAAAGGTAAGGAGGTGTATGTTGCGTGTATGGATCTGGAGAAAGCGTAAGATAGAGTTGATAGGGAAGCAATGTGGAATGTGATGAGGTTATATGGAGTTGATGGAAGGTTGTTGCAAGCAATGAAAAGTTTCTACAAAGGTAGTAAAGCATGTGTTAGAATAGGAAATAAAATGAGTGATTGGTTTCCGGTGAGAGTGGGGCTGAGACAGGGATGTGTGATGTTGCCGTGGTTGTTTAACTTGTATGTTGATGGAGTGGTGAGAGAGGTGAATGCTCGAGTGCTTGGACGAGGATTAAAACTGGTAGACGAGAATGACCATGAATGGGAGGTAAATCAGTTGTTGTTTGCGGATGATACTGTACTGGCAGAAACAGAAGAGAAGCTTGACCGAATAGTGACAGATTTTGGAAGAGTGTGTGAGAGAAGGAAGTTGAGGGTTAATGTGGGTAAGAGTAAGGTTAGGAGATGTACGAGAAGGGAAGGTGGTGCAAGGTTGAATGTCATGTTGAATGGAGAGCTACTTGAGAAGGTGGATCAGTTTAAGTACTTGGGGTCTGTTGTTGCAGCAAATGGTGGAGTGGAAGCAGATGTACGTCAGAGAGTGAATGAAGGTTGCAAAGTGTTGGGGGCAGTTAAGGGAGTAGTAAAAAATGGAGGGTTAGGCATGAATGTAAAGAGAGTTCTATATGAGAAAGTGATTGTACCAACTGTGATGTATGGTTCGGAGTTGTGGGGAATGAAAGTGATGGAGAGACAGAAATTGAATGTGTTTGAGATGAAGTGTCTTAAGGAGTATGGCTGGTGTATCTCGAGTAGATAGGGTCAGGAACGAAGTGGTTAGGGTGAGAACGGGTGTAAGAAATGAGTTAGCAGCTAGAGTGGATATGAATGAGTTGAGGTGGTTTGGCCATGTTGAGAGAATGGAAAATTGCTGCCTGCTAAAGAAGGGGATGAATGCAAGAGTTGATGGGAGAAGTACAAGAGGAAGGCCAAGGTTTGGGTGTATGGATGGAGTGAAGAAAGCTCTGGGTGATAGAAGGATAGATGTGAGAGAGGCAAGAGAGCATGCTAGAAATAGGAATGAATGGCGAGCGATTGTGACGCAGTTCCGGTAGGCCCTGCTGCTTCCTCCGGTGCCTTAGATGACCGCGGAGGTAGCAGCAGTAGGGGATTCAGCATTATGAAGCTCCATCTGTGGTGGATAACGGGGGAGGGTGGGCTATGGCACCCTAGCAGTACCAGCTGAACTCGGTTGAGTCACTTGTCAGGTTGGGAGGAACGTAGAGAGTAGAGGTCCCATTTTTGTTTTGTTTAATTTGTTGATGTCGGCTACCCCCAAAATTGGGGGAAGTGCCTTGGTATATGTATGTATGATATATATATATATATATATATATATATATATATATATATATATATATATATGTATTATATATATATATATATATGTATTATATATATATATATATATATATATATATATATATATATATCATACATATATTATATATATGTATATGTATTAAATATATAATATATATAATACATATATATATATATATATATAATGTGAATATATATATATATATATATATATATATATATATATATATATATATATATATATATATATATATATATATATATATTGTGTGTGTGTGAGTACTAAATTAGATTTTGCAAATCAATACGAATCACTGCTGTTAGTTTAATATTCGATTTTCATTAACATTTGGGTAATTCCTATTTCCTGATGCAGTAACGTTAACCTTACACTGAACGCTCCTATTTCATTCGTGATTAAAACGGCATCAGCGTTAGAATTTCATTGCGAAGTTTATGTAAATGAATGTGCATCCATAAGCAGTTAATTTCCTCTCACGCAAGCGTCCATTGATATAAATTGTTTGACATTCGATGAATTTGTACGTCTGTTAACATTTCAAAAGCAAAGTTACACATCAAGAGTAGTGTCATTTCCACATACACCTCAACAGTTCCTATTATGCTAAGGACATGTATATTATATCCATATCAAGTTAGACTTCAAGCGGATAGTAACTGGTAGGAAGAATCAGGTTATTGCAGAATGGGACGATGTCATTTGCAAAGATCATCAGCAAATTGAGCTGAAGGAGCCATCTGTAAGTGTGGCAGAGACGGAATGGCTCCCGCGTCGCTGATCTGTTGAAATAGTCTCGAGAAACCAAAAAATGCGATCGTAAATTCGGCAACTCGGTTCCTTTCAGCATTCTAATGTCTAAGCGTTCGTGGCGCAAAACCCATTTCCGAAAATCTTTTTTTAACCCTTTGGGTTTATTTTAAAAAGCTGAAGGTAGAACTTCAAACAGATAATTCATATATATATCAATCTATGCATGTAGACCAAAGTTAGGAGATTAATTGCGAATTAGAATAATGTATGTACAATTTTAATGCATTTAATAAATTAAGAAAAATGACAGCAATAACGTTTTTATATGCCAGAGGGATTTTGGGTGAAGCTGGAATTTTTTAATTTGTAATTAATAAAACTCTCTGTAATTCAAGTCATTTATCATTTATATGGTTTATATCTCTATGGCATACGGGGTTAGTCCCTTAAAACAGAGATTGCTGTTTACCTTGTGCATCGTATGAAAATATTATAATATACACTTCGCTTTATGCACACTGCACACACACACACACACACACACACACACATATATATATATATATATATATATATATATATATATATATATATATATATATATATATATATTCACTGTATATGCATATGTATAATATGCATATTTTTATATTCAAAGAAGCCATGTATTTTTTATACATTGTCTGGATTCTCTTAATGACCTCGGGATCAGAGCCCCAGGTGAAATCACACAAAGACAAGAGCTTGTGACCGGCGGGGAGTCGAACCCTGGTCCGGTAAACTAGTACTGATAGTGACTTACCACTTGGCTACGAAGAAAGAAAATAGTCAGTGGCAATTCTTCTGTACTTAGACTTGTCGAATTCAGGTTTTTTGTACTTAGAATTGAAATCAACCCATCTTCACCATCGTTGCTGATTGGTAGTTTGTGACTTGGCATTCAATTAATGATAAATTTTGCACATTTAGACGTCTTTTTCATATTCAAATAAGCCATATACTTTTGAAACATTAATGTTTGGATTCTCTTAACAACCTTGGGATCAGAGCCCCAGGTGAAATCGCACAAAGACAAGAGCTTGTGACCGGCCGGGAGTCGAACCCTGGTCCAACAAACTTGTATAGACAGTGACTTACCACTTGGCCACGAAGAAAGATAAAGTTAATGACAATTCTTCTGTAGTTATACCTGTCGAATTCAGGTTTTTTGTACTTAGAATTGAAAACAACCCATCTTCACCATCATGGGGTAATTGGTAGTTTGTGACTTGGTATTCGTTTAATGATACATTCTGCACATTTAGACTTGTTTTTCATATTCTAACAAGTGATATATTTTTATACATTAATTTCTGGATTCTCTTAACGACCTCGAGATCACAGCTGCAGGCAAAATCACACAAAGACAAGAGCTTGTGCACAAGTGGTAAGTCACTCTCTATACAAGTTTGCCGGACCAGGGTTCGACTCCCGGCCGGTCAGAAGCTCTTGTCTATGTGTGATTTCACCTGGGGCTCTGATCCCGAGGTCGTTGAGAGAATCCAGACATTAATGTATCAAAAATATATGGGTTATTCGAATAAGAAAAAGGTCTAAATTTGCAAAATATATCATATAGGTGTATATATATGTATATATATACATATATTATATATATATATACATATATATATATATATATATATATATATATATATATATATATATATATATATATATATATATATTTATATAGACTAATTGCAATAATTACAGAAGCACGATCCTTATGTCTGTTGTCATGGAAATATATAGTATGCTCATATTAAATATATCAGAGAGAAAAAATTCATGAAAAGCTGAGAGATGAACAAGCAATATTTAGTAAAGGTTGTTGTACTGATCATTTTTTTTTCTTGAGACATGCAGTGCAGCAATGTGTAGAATATAGAAATCCACTTTTGATGGTATTTGTGGACTACATAAAACCTTTGATATTGTAAACGAGCAAATTTTGTGTAGAGTCCTGCGTTATTATGGAGTTCCTCTTAAGTATGTAAATTTGATTGTCTGTTCATGAGCATAGCAAGTGCAAAGTTAATGTTAGTGGGGGTCTTATCAAATGAATTTCCGGTGAACAGCGGAGTACTCTAAGGGATTGTGTTGTCACCTATGTTGTTTATCCGCCTCATGGATTTTTTGATGTATAGAACAGTTGGTGATGGTGGAGAAGGATTGGACTGAATTGGTAACAGGACATTAGCTGACCTAGAGTATGCTAATGACGCTGTCCATATTAGCAGAACACCACTGGATTTGCAAAGCTTGCTAGCCAGAATTCATGAAATATCACATGAGGTTGAACTCGAGGAAAACAGAGATGGTGAGAACGGAATATGCGATGGAAGATGAAATATCATTGGAAGGAAACGGGATTAATGAAG
This sequence comes from Palaemon carinicauda, assembly GCF_036898095.1. NCBI lineage: Eukaryota > Metazoa > Arthropoda > Malacostraca > Decapoda > Palaemonidae > Palaemon > Palaemon carinicauda. Next base: position 144,623,903 of record NC_090732.1, on the reverse strand, counting down.
TGGAATCGTGTAAATATTTAGGAACTATGATCTCTAACACAGGATCTTTATAATTTAGGTTTCAAAGATTGAAAAAGAAAATCAGACAATGGTTAGGTTAAGTAAAATTTGGAAATCAAATCTCCTGAAATTACAAATAAATATCTGGCTACCTATTAGTTTAGTGAGATCGGTGTTACTGTATGGACATGAGTCGCGGTATGAGAATGAAACAATCTCCATCAGATTTAGTAGATTTGAGAACAAAGCCCTCAGAAGATTTGAAAACATGATCGACATCAACCCCGTTGCCACAATGAAATCGTGAACTTCATCGGAGAAAATAACTGAACCACATCATTGCAGCGAAACCACAGTTTGTCATAAGAAGCAGCGCTGCTTAAAGGAATTTAATCCGAGAATATCGCAGTTTACAAACAGATTTTATGAAAGGGGCGAGTAATCCTGACAGTTTAACCTGCTTTGGCCAAGAGATAACAACCGTAAGCTTCGTCGAAGAGGGAAAACCTTATCGGTTGTTTAAGTCTGCGAAGTCTTAGAAAAATATAATTTATTTCAAAACCTATTTCGAAATTTTTCATTTCAAAGAATCTTAGAATTTTCATTTATCAGAGCTCGTTGACCCATTTCAGCGTATTCTGAATTTCACCGCCAAAGCGTAAAAAGATTTATTCGAAACACGCGTCGACGCCAAATATTAAATGGATAGTCGTAATGGTTGCTTACTGAATTCAGTCTTCGGGAGAGATTTTGTTTTGGATTCTTAGAAGGTACACACACACACACACACACACACACACACACACACACACACACACACACATATATATATATATATATATATATATATATATATATATATATATATATATATATGTGTGTGTGTGTGTGTGTGTATACTCCTAAATTTGATATTGCAAAGCAATACGATTCACTGCTGTTTGATTTACATTCGAATTTCATTAATATTTTGGTAATTCCTATTTCCTGATGCAGTAACGTTAACCTTACACTGAACCCTCCTATTTCATTCGGGATTAAAACGGCATCAGCGTTAGAATTTCATTGCGAAGTTTATGTAAATGAATGTGCATCCATAAGCAGTTAATTTCCTCTCACGCAAGCGTCCATTGATATAAATTGTTTGACATTCGATGAATTTGTACGTCAGTTAACATTTCAAAAGCAAAGTTACATATCAAGAGTAGCGTCATTTCCACTTACACCTCAACAGTTCCTTTGTGTCTTGGATCCTTTCCTCTCACTTCCAGAAATAAGGAAATTATTCATAGTGGCCAGGTAGTATCAACAACTGATTAGGGTCTTCCATATTCTATGCTTAAAATTTTTCTCGTGGTTATATTGATTTTATTCCCAAGATTAAAAGAGGTTACGAAATCTTCTACTTAAACAACACTAAATCTAATTTCAAAAGAAATGAAAACAAAAAGTATTTTTCCTTAGCCAATCTATTCCTGCAGGGTTAAGGTTCCGAAGTCGTAAGCAACAAAATTTCTCGTATGCCTCATTCACGTTGGACTCTGAAGTACGATAACTTCGAGAAGGTGAGAAGGATTTTTACATGGTCTTAAAGTACTGTACATTTCCCCTGATATGGGAAAAGCTCCGTGATTTATATTTCACAGGAGAGAGAGAGAGAGAGAGAGAGAGAGAGAGAGAGAGAGAGGGAGAGAGAGAGAGAGAGAGAGAGAGAGAGGAGAGAGAGGCGAGGAGAGAGAGAGAGAGGGAGGAGAGAGAGGAGAGAGAGAGAGAGAGAGAGAGAGGAGAGAGAGAGGAGAGAGAGAGAGAGGACGAAGGACGTTGAACTTTTCATAGAGCAGATAAAAATTTTCGCATCGGAAAAGAGGGTCAGATGTTCGAGAAGAGATTGTACGACCCGAACCATACGAACGCAATAATAACTTAGTTTACTAGGAAATTGGCAAGGAAGGGCACCTGTTGAGGCGAGACCTTTGATGACCCAAAACGAGTGGGGGGTGGGGGGGAATCAGGTGCGAAGTTTTCAGCAGCAGAGAGAGGAATTTCTTTTAAGCGAATTATCTGTTAATAGTCTCGCTTGGGGAGACCTTTGAAATGGCATTGTGGACGAAGCCCAATTTATATTGCTGAGAAACGTTACTTATTCAGAGTAGAGACCAAGGGTACGGGGAAATGCAAAACCTCTCACCTAATTAGTTCATGTCTTTGGAATTTAATGAGAGTTCTTGGCTTTTGCAAAATACTGCAACGTTCATACTCCTTTTGATAACAAAATTTGTGATTGTGAACTTATCACAAATAATTCAAATAAATCAATCCCCTTACTTTTTATGGTAAGATTAAAATTAACTTTTATAATATATAAAAGGCGAGAAAGGGAGAATATATTGAATTGAAACAAATATTGTAGCTACTACAAACAGTCAAGTTTTGGAAACAAAATCCTCTCCCCCTAAGACATTTGAAACAGGCAGTTACTCTACTTATTTATCAAATATAAAATTTCCATTAAATAAACCTCACTTTCTCATCTCTTCATCTGCTTTAATTTGCTTAAGATAGGAAACTTGCTTGACACTTGATTTAAAGGCAGATGCATAATTTCCACTTCCAGTCCATCTCTTTTACTCGAGGCTGAGTCTGGTGTGTAAGCATTGGGGAAATACTTTATGCATTCATCTCATTTCTGTGAAATTTCAAAACATTATGCCATTTGCATATCATACAACCTCTACGGATCTTGTTGATCTAGAGGTAAGATGCGATCTCAACTCAGTATGTTGCAGTAATACTGATGCGTTACAAGAAATGAGATACATAACACTGCTTCTTAGAGATTGTAATTTAAGGGGAAAGGGAAAGACAAACTTCAGATTTTCGGGGATGAACTTCATTGCTTGATTTGGATTGTGAAGTGTGAAGTGTGTGAAATATCGATGGGTCACAATAAGACTAGAGAACCGGCTAAGAAGGAGAGTGGGAAAGAATAGGGTACACATGACAAAGTCTCTCTCTCTCTCTCCCTCTCTCTCTCTCTCTCTCCCTCTCTCTCTCTCTCTCTCTCTCTCCTCTCTCTCAAAATCTTACTTTTAATTAAATATTTCTATTATTGTCTCATTCTTAAGCTACATTGCAATTATGCAGGTATTTATTTCTGTTATCCAAGCCACGTATATTTTTCATCATGATTGATAATATAAACTATTTTTTTCTTTTTTAGATTATGTAATTGACACTATTGGCGGCTCCCTTTATTTGCGTGCTCTCGATT